>NC_056735.1:1301003371-1301160871 GCF_019279795.1 Protopterus annectens
TCCTTGTGTGCAGATATGCACACATCTTTGTACCACTCCCTGGATTCGAACCATGTCTGGGTGTGCAAAATTACCAACTAAGCTACTTCTCATCACACTAAGCTACTGGGGAGCTGCTGTTTTTTGTTTCACTAGTTTCTGCCTAATAGTCTCTTGGTTAGACAGTCTGAACATGTAATCCTGTGATGCATGCATGACAAATAGTTATTGTAATGTGCATTACTCCTTTGGAATACTACAATCTAGAAAGCAAAGGTTAACATAAGGCAATGCTGCATGGAACACACTTTGGTACTTTACATATTACTATTCAGGTTTCAGAGCTTAGTGCAGTATATATTTCACATTTCATTTATAGCTCGTTTTGCAGCTACACCATCTACACCTCCTAACAGCTTGTTCACAGATGAACCTCAGTCAATGTATGCTGTCACAGCCATATTTGCTGTGAAGAACGTACCATTCTATATATGTCTACAACAACATACCAGAATAAATACAAAATTTTTAAGGGTCTTCATTGTACTACAATATTCATCTGTCAAACTTTTTTATCTATTCAGTTCACACAGTAACATTATACCTACTAACAGTAAGCAATGTACTCCTTCTTAGCTATTTTAACAATATACTACAAAATAGATTTTTACTCACCAGCCTGTTGGCACAGCCTCAGCAGTCTGTCACCATGGGCTTCGACATTCACAGCCCTCTCTGCTGCAGCTGTAGTGGAGAAAAACACACATTATGCATATCCGTCTATCACATTCTCAGGCTAGTATTTGCTACAAACTACTTGATAGTGATACACACTACTGGAGCATTCTGGTCCCATCCATCTTGGATCCAGTGGTCCAAAAGTGCCCCTTTCTATGCTTTAGGTCACCATAGTGGTGTGGTACCTGCTCACCAGTCTGGGGGATGCCAGTAGCACTGGTGAGGTCATGTGCGAGACAGTCCCAGGCCTCAGCTTTATATTGGGAGCCTTGGTACTGGCCCTGCATCAGTCTCACCTCATGTTTTTTTACTAGGAGTCCAGCCATGACCCTGGACTTCTGAATGCTTCAGCGTTGAGCCCAAAAGTGCAGTCCCATTATTATGCCAGCCATTGTATCTGCACAGATGGACTATAACAGATTATGGCTGCATTCCCACCTGCGCCATTTAAATAAAAGGTGAAGCTCTGCTAAGCAGTGCGCAAACCTGCTGAGACAGTTTTAACACTGCTTAAAGGGGAAGTTGTTGACCACTGTTTAACAGTGTGCAAATCTGCTTAGCTGAGCTACCTGCTGCTTAACATTCATGTCCTAGCAATGGTTACACCTGCTAAGCATAGCTGAGCATTGCTAACCATTGCTCACTTTTCATTTATTAAATATATCAGAATACTGACTTCATTTATTAAGTGTATATGATTTACTTTACATGACATCCCTTTATGTGCTTTCCTTACATTGGCAAGGGTGTGACTATACTGTATGGGACACTTGTGTATACATGGGTGGTTTCACATGTTATATGCACTCACACTTCCATTTTACACCAGCTACACTACCCTTGTGGACAGAAAACAGTTACTACATCATTTAAGTTTAAAAAAAAAAATTTAACACTGCTTTCCCATGTAAAAATAACTTGCCTGCCTTGGTACTCAAACCATGAACACTTGCATATAAAGCCATGACTCTATCCACTACAGTATCTCCACTTGGGAATTTCTATTGTAGATTTGTATTTATCTCCTATGGGTTGTTTAAGGTATGGTAAAAGGAGGGCCATAACACTCACACCCACTTAGCTACGCTTAAACATTCCTTAGCCTATAAAAAAATATATCATATTATTGTTATATTATTATGTTATATAGTGAGTATTGTGGTGTTCTGACAAGTTATTGAGGACTTCAGTCGGGAAATAATGGCATACATTTGGCTTTCAGGCTTCTATCCTTCAGAGATTCATGCTAATACATATCCTGTTTTCTATCAACTTTCTAGGTTTGTGGGGGCGATATTTAAGTGGTGTCCCTATTTTTAGTGTTTTGTCCCCCATTACTTGTGCCTTTGTCCACATGGACTGCTGTCAGGGAATATTGGCATACATTTGACTTTTGGACTTCCATCCTTCGGAAATTCATACTAATGCATGACCTGTTTTCTATCAACATTCTAAGTTTGTGAGGGAAATATGTAAGATGTGTCCCTTTTCAAGGCTTTATCCCCCATTATTTGTGCCTATGTACACATTCCCTGCTTTAGCAGGTTGCGGAGGTGTCATACGGCACTTTTACAATGCAGGTGGTATGTCACAGAACCTGACACATACCCCCTGCATTGCTTTCCTGATGCAAAATGTATTTCAGTGTCCCCGGGCACTGAAATAGGTTCATAGGTTCATAGGTTCATACTAGGCTATCTGGCCGAGGGGCATTACAAAGCTTAAGCCATAGTTTTGTGGCTTACGCCACCCCTTTAGTATGGGGAACTATACCCATTTATTTAATTTCAGTGTCCACAGACACTGAAATACTGGCATACTATTAGAGAAATTCTCTAATATTATGCTGGATCATGATTAGAAAGTGCTGTATGGCACTTTCTGAGTGTAGGGGGCATGTTCAATGTCCGTGCACCATTAGAACATCCCCCTGCACTCGTTTATGGTTCATGTCTATGTAGGTTAAACAGCAACACTGCAAGGTATGGTGCTGTGGTTACACGGAACGAACCACTCCATGCAGGAATAGCACTATTCCTCCATGGAGTTTATTGAATCCCAGAAAATATTTCACAGCACACAACAGCCAAAAGCTAAGAAGTTTGGTCTACAAAAGGCATCTAAAGATAGATATGATTAAATATGGATATTATAAGAATAGAAGTAAAGACTGTTAAAAGAATAGATAAAAAAATATTTTATGCAATATGGGTTATATGGAATGAAAGAGTAAATGAAATTATGTTTAATGGTAAATGAGTTTAGTAATAATATTAATTAAAATCATATGGTGGTTATGGAAAAAGGAGTGGGGGTCTAATAGGGATGAAAATTTGACATGATTGTAAAGGAAATTATGAATATATATAAACAGATTTTTATATTTATACATTTGTAAATATGTAAATATTTTGTAAATAAGAGTTATTTTTGTATATAACTAAAGGAGCCCTAGTATTTTTGATAGATGCCATGGGATCTTTTCCATCCACCTGAGCTACAACCAATTCAAGCAGATGCAGCCTTTGTTTAACATCTCATACAAAGGACCTTAAGTGGCAAACTGACAAAAGCCATGACTGTTCATAAGGAATATAGGGAACAGGATGGCTGAAATTCATTACACATATATTTAAGAATATAAGGTAGGATAGCTCTGAACAACTGACTGAAGAACAAAACAACTATAAGCCTTCGATTAATAGATTAAAAAAGACTAAACTGTAGGCCAAGCACCAAAACACCCAACTTATATTTGTGGAATAGGAAAATTTTGCCTCAGCCTTGATTAAAACGGTAGACACTTCCAAAGATGTACAATCTCCAAAGTTGAAATGCACCACAAAACTAAAGACTGAAAAGAAGAACCTTTGTGTTACTAAGAAACCTAGTATCTGCATCTTCCTAAGGTATGTATGGAAGAAGCCAAGGAATAATAAACATATTCCAAAAACAAGAGAAAGAAGGGACTGCCAATGTGGCCAAAACCATAATCAAACAGCTGTTAACAAATGTGAATGAAATGCAGAAGGATATGAAACTGGAATATCCTGTTTTAAAACACTACTTCCAAAGAAGTACTCAGGCAAAGGTAATATCTAACATTGACTGTTTTTATGAACTATTTAAATGCATATAATACTTTTTTGACCTTCATATGTACTTATTGTCATGATTTTATTAACAGAAATCAGAATGAAGGAGGAATATCTTCCAATGTGTATAGAAAAATGTCTTTCAGCAGCACCTACCTACATTTCAAAATTAACCACCCTCTCTGGATGAAAAGGAATATAGTGAAAGAGCAGTTTGTAAAGATTTCTTGGATGATATCAAAGGATGACGTGTTTATTAAGGAGTGTAATTTTTTGAAAAATATGTTTGTAGTTAGGGGGTATCCCACTAATTTGGAGGATAATATTACAGAGGTGACTACTAGGAGACTGTCACAATACTCTATGGCACTCTGCTTAGGATTTTAAACTGATGTGAAGGCAATAAATACTATTAGGCCTATTATAGCATTGAGTCAGGACCTAGGAAACAGAGTTACATACATATATACAGACATACAAATGTTTCAAGCAGGGGCATTAATGCCCTTCTAACTTGCCAATATATCAAAACACTTGCTACCATAATAAATACCCAGGCTGTTCTTAAAAATATCTAAACTAGTACTTGCTTTAATGTAATTTGGTAGTCTGTTCCAAGCATCATCTACGCTGTCAGGGAACCAGTTAGTACATTCATTCCTATAGTATCTTCTACGTAGGTTATCTGATGATTCTCTAGTAATGTTTGATAACCCCAAACATTCCTAGAGGTAGTTGTCCCTAAATGCCCTATATACCTGAAAAAGATTGCCTCTTAAATATCTGTAAGAGACACTGTACAAGTTCAGATATTTTAGTCTTTCATAATAACTTAGATTTTCACATCCATGGATGCCCTTGGTATATTTCCGCTGTACTCTTTCCAGTTTATTCATGCTTGTTTTCCTATAGGGTTTCCATATTGTTATTCCATACCCAGGTTTGGGTCTAATGTAACTAACAAACAATGACTTCATTATGTTTGATTTCCTACACTTTATAAATCTTTTTATACAACCTATAGTTATATTACTATCATTAGCCAATTGGTTGATACGATTACAAAAACTCATAGCTGAATCTACCCATTTACCCAGGTCCTTAAATGAGTCTACAGTTTCAATCAATGTGTGCTGTATCAAATATTCACCTTTCAGTTTATGTCTCCCAAATCTCATATGCTTAGTTTTTGATGTATTTAGCAAAATATTATTCTCCTGTGCCCAAATGGTCAATTTAGTCAAATTATTTTGCAGACATGCCTTATCTGTAACACTTATAATCAGTTTACCCAATTTCAGGTCATCAGCATATAGACTGCAGAACACCTCAGATGAAAAATTAAGGTCTGAAAGATACAATCTGAACAAGTAAGGGCCTAGGACAGAGCCTTGTGGGACACCTTGACTGTAACCAAGGATTTCACCTAACCAGTTGGTGTGTGATACTTGCTAGAGTTGGCTTATGATCTCAGTTTCTTTTTAAATCTGGCTTTAATTTCAAACATCTTTTTGAGTCAAAAGCACCCATGGCTGGGGAAAAAAAACCTTAGTGGCCTGTTTAATTGTGGGTTATGCAAGTTATGTAGGTTTATCAGTGCAAACACTTTTGTATCTGTTTGAAGAGAAATTAATGATATTGTCTTGTAAAGGTAGATACAACTGCACTAGCAATGGAGTGTTATATATGGTAACATGTTTAGCCTGTCCTATGTTTAATATAGGAAGAAACTGAGTAATGTCTAAAAGTAAGGAATTATCAGCGTATTTATGCTATTAAAAAACTGGATAAGAACAATGCCTAAGCTGGACATGTAGAAATGCACTCTGATTTTTATATGCTTGTCTTTTTTATACTAGAAAACCTAAAGTGCAACCCCAGAGGTGGGGATTGAACTAATCTGTTACTGAGAAGGGAGTTGTTTTAGTAAAACCCTTTGAATGCTCACCAGCCTCCAGATATTAATGGCACTATCTCTATAGCCTGTATGTTGAAATATAAGCACATGGACAGTAAGTAGCTGCATTTACATAACACATCATGTGACTGTTCACTATATAAGGAATGATGTCATGCTGCATTGATTTGTTCTTTCTGACAAAGTCTATATTCTGAATGGATGAAAGCACTCAATGTTAATTAAAGGTTGCTATGCTGGAAGAACTTTACCGGATGATTTATTCATCTGTGGAATGGCAGTTTCAGGAGATTTTAAACTATGTGCTGATTTATTATGTGTCAGTACATGAAGAAAAGCCATTGGACCAACTACTTTAAGCAGTACCTCATATTCAATGGCATTTTGATAATTGCATATAGTTTTGTGGCTGACAAAGATGACAAAAATCACTTGAACAGCTTACTGAAGGCCTTTAACATGCTAAGAGTATAGAGTATAGACTTTAAGGTGACACAGACTTGTTTCATTTTTGTGGACCCACAATTGCAAAAGATGGATTACACACAAGTTACAGTCAGAAAGAAGTTATGTTAAAAAATATTATATTTGAGGTGAGATTTAGAATTTGAGAGTTACCTTCATGAAGTTTTTACAATATCTTTCAACAGTGCTACACCCCAAAGTGCATTACTGCTGAGGGGAGTCTAAATATGAACAGTCAAGAGAACTGGAAATTGGTCTTCCTGAACTTAGATGAGTGACAATGTCAGATGTAGGGGTTATACACTGACTTTGTCTTTACTTATCAACTCAGCATGAGATGCTCTGCCATATAAGGTATAGCCCTTTAAGATAATTTCCCAGATGGTAATGGAACTTTTTGGCTGGGCTTTGGAGTAGAAAAATAGGTGTATATTCAGACTGATAATGAATCACCAATTGCAGGTATCAATTTTCAACCCCAAAAGGAGGCATTGCTGATGACTCCAGCACTCCTGTAACATGTGCCACCTTTCTTAGGAAGATATTCTTACAGTTTCAGATTAAAAAGAATGGAAAAACATGAATAAGTTGTTGGACTGTTATTTCACCACATGAAATGGAAGCTAAGCGGAAAAACCTTTAACCACTTTATAAATATTATACTGCCATAGTCAGTCTATTAGACATGAATACCCTTACCCAAAGAGAAGTGAAAGCTAGTCCAGTACTGGCAAAGGTGTATGGTGCTGTAGTAAATAGACTGCCAAGGAATGGAGACTTCCTGTATTCTGCATTCACAACTTAGAAAACTCCATTTACTGCACGGTATGTAACCTTGCAATGTGTTGTCTGTATGACAATTGTCTCCAAGTTATCCATCCTAGTATTTAGTGCTGTCAGTGAAGGATACTTAAGACCAGTGGATCCCCTTACTCGTATTTATGTATGGTAACCTGAAACAGACAAATTACAGAACTAGCAGAATAAAGAAGTAGATGTTTAGTGGTACAAAATGCACCCCAACAAGCAACCTTTACCCCTTCGAATGGCCATCCTCACAGTGACAATGCATATATATGAATTTTGTAGGATCATTTTCAAGGACTTTGTTTTTGACTGCTTCTGATACACATTCTAAATGATCAGAAGTCACTCTTTAATCACCCACCACTGAAAAGACTGCTACAATGTTCAAGACAGTTATTGAAAAAAAAATAGCCATTCACAGCAAGTATAATGTAATAATGGATGACACAAGGGTTTCAAACCTTCACAAGGCAAAATGGCATTCAGCACTGACATCTGCACATCTCCCAGTCAACAACGAGTTTGCAGAAATATTTGTGCAAATGCTTATGAAAGGTACTTTTGTCCTAGTCCCCTTCAATAAACACATCACACCGAATGATATATGATGACCTTTATTTAACTTCCATAAACATAACTTGTTAACCAACATTTATTAATTACAACTAAGACATAGTATAGTTGTTCTAATCACAGCATAAACATTGATATAATGTTAATCAGGATAGCATGCACTCATCCTGACCCAGTAAGCAGCGTCCATACCTCCACTCACTTTTTTTATTTATGAAGCAACGTCCCAATACTCACTTCATTTACCTTTTATGGAATTACACATCCAACGAATAAGCAGCGTTCTTACCTCCGCTCACTTATTTTATTTGCCAAACAGTGTCTACCTGCTTCCTTTCCTTTTCTAACTCATTGAAATGAACATCCAACACCAGGGAGGGAACAGAAGAGGGCAAGCCTGCCTCTCTTCTCCACCCTACACAGACTGAATAAATAACCACAATCCCGACTATTCCAAACAGAGGGAGGGAGGGCAGGTGGCAAGTTCACGCCAAAATGTGACTCCTTATCCAGTTACCCTTGCATAAACCCCTTAAGCCCCTCCCTACCCTTACCTCATTTCCTCCCAAACAATACTCATTCCCATTTTAACCCTTACCTCCCCCTTACCCTCTTAACTTCCATTTATATTTATCTGACCCCCCCCTCACTGAAGATGCCCCTGAACAAATTGGTTTGTTGCCAAACCTCATTTGTCATGGGTCCAAAAAATGCATTACTGCATCACAGCACTGACAATTATTTTTGCATTTCAGAACAGATTTCACACAGCTACAAATATAACGAAAGTAATGCTTCTAAATAAGAATGTGAAATTTCCTTATTATAAACATTTCAGGTGCATAAATGAGAGATCAAACAAGGGTTTTAGCACTTGTTAGGATGTTCTGCCATGTGATTTTAGAGTTGACAACTAGCAGTTTGGGGAAACTGTCTCAAGGTCATAGCCTTTAACATTAAAAGATGGTGTGGAGGAATGTCACATACAGAATGCAAGCAAATCAAACTCTCGAAATGACCAGATGCTTGATGACTTATTTCTACCTTATCATAGCCAGATTTTGACAGTGCAGTCAATGAAAAGTTTCAGATTTCATATCTGCATAAAGTCAGAGTTAAGTGGATATGTTTCAGTTGTCCCTGCAGCTGATAAATAGCCAAAAAATCCCAGTGAAGGACTTTGTGATGGAGTGGGGGGGGGGGGGTCAGCAGATATACCTCAGTAGGCTGATGATCTGACGCTGATGGGGTGAAAAATACTGTCAAGATCAGAGTAAATATGTGACAGAGTCCATTCCATTAAATGTGCGTGTGTGTTTGTGTGTGTGTGTGTGTGTGTGTGTGTGTGTGTGTGTGTGTGTGTGTGTGTGTGTGTGTGTGTGTGTGTGTGTGTGTGTGTGGATGTGTGTGTTTCTGTATGTAGTTTTGAATGTTTCGGTATATTGCTGCAGCAAATACGTATTATGTTGTTTATCCCTCCCTCCTGAACTGTTTTTTTTTTTATGGTAATCAGTATATTGTGTGGAGGTGCTGATGCAATGTTACTTCTGTGCTATGCATCTGCATGCTTCCCTGGGTCACAGTTGTTGCTATTTACATATTCATCAAGAAAATGGCTGCTCAGAACAAGTAGTATGACTTGTTGGATATATTTTGTTTAAAAAAAAACAAGAACTTTAAAGTAGTCTGTATTATGAAGAGTAAAATTGGTGGTGCTATGAGACAGCATCAAAATTTGGCCTTTTACCTGCACTAATCGTAACAGATTAAGAGAATAAAATTAAATCCAATAAATTACATTAAATTAAAAGTCTATTAATTCAGAAATCCAGACATATCAATGCAGTTCTGAATAAAATGAATAAATGATATCCCAAGATTTATTACTGAGTCATATTTATTTTTCCACATACATCACAGATATGGACCACTATAATGTTGCATTTATTTCCAAATATAAAGAAGAAACATTTTTGTAATAACAGTGGTATTAGTCAAAGCCAAGCTAGGGTTGCTGAAGGTTTTAGTTCTCGTATATAGTTTGTCAAATTAATATAGCCTTACATTAAATATGGATAAATTAAACCAGTGAGGACTGGAAAAGAGACGTTTTAAGTTATTTTATAGGTTCAAGTAAAATAGATGCTACAGTAGTTACTAGTTAATTACGACTTGAATATCACAGTAGATTCTGAAGTATCTTATGCATTCAGATAGCATAACAACTCAGATGACATATACAACTTTTTTTTTGGGGGGGGGGGTTCTGGTAGAGAAAACCAAGAAGTTAGAAGATGCTAATATATTTATTTCTGGGATTTGTCAGGAGTTCACTGGGACACTATAGGTGTATAAGGTAAGATACAAAAACATATCAGAAGGACAGCGGTGTGAAATAAATGAAATTATACACTAATGTGGGAAAAATTGCTTATCATAGGTTCATAGGTTGATAGGTAGGTACTAGGCTATTGGCCCTAGGGCCTGTATAAGCCTAGCCAAAAAGATACCTGGCTTTCACCACACAAGAAAATTATTTTCCTGTGCCCCTGTCGAGCAGAGCAACAGAAGTGATCCCTAGGGTGAATTTCCTATTTCCCATCCAATTATCAAGATTTTTCTTGAAGAGTGCTAATGAGGAGCTTTGTTTGATATAGATAGGTAGTTTGTTCCAGAGTATGGAAGTCTCTGGGACAGGAATCCATCCCTCCAGCATGTTCTGTTTATTGTGGTGACAAGGTTTAGGTCCCTAGAGTGTGTAACTTAGAGGGATTGGGATTTCTTTAAATGGAGCAAGTCCAACAGCTCTGGGTTTGACATAGCTTTGTATGTTAGGTAGAGATCGCCTCTAAGTAGGCGATATGCGATGGAGGAAAGCTGGAGTTTCTTTGAGACGGTCTACGGAGGGCATCTGTTTGAGGCCGGTAATCCTCTTTGTGAGGTATTTCTGCGGCCGTTCCAGTTGTTGTAGCTGTTTTGTGAGGTACATACCAAAAGGAGCATTGTACTCTATAATGGGTTTAATGAGTGATGAGTAGAGGGGAACAATTACCTCTTTTTTTCCTGGATGAGAAACCTTTTGTGATGAGGTGTGCCACATAGAAGGATTTCCTGACTATTGTGGCAATGTGATTATCAAAGGAGAGACTACTGTCCACCTGTGTCCCAAGTTCTCTTATCACACTTTCGGTGTTAAGTAGACTACCGCCTATGTGGTAGTTCATGGGTGCAGAGTTTTTACCATAGGGGGTGACAATGCACTTTTTGGTATTCACCTTGAGGCCATGGCATCTGTCTCACTGAGGCCCTTTTGTAGGATGTCTACATCATTAGGAGTTTTGATTATGACTCCTAGTTTGCAGTCATCTGTGAACTTCATTAGCCAAAGTCCTTCTGTGTTAGCCTGTCTTTCAGAGAAATAGATACCAAACAGGAGAGGACCCAGGACTGAACCCTGTGGTACTCCACTTGTCACTGGTTTGAAGTCAGATTTGGAGTCTGCTACTTTCACAGTGTGGGTTCTGTCAGTGAGCCAGTTGGCAACCCATCTTGTGACATAGGGATTTATACCTAGTTTAGCGAGTTTGTCTATAATTCCAGAGTGGGGGATGGTGTTGAAAGCCATGGAGAGATCTATATAGGCTGTGTGGACCACCTTACCCTCATCTATGGCTTTGGTGACTTTTTCAAAGAAGTCTATCATGTTTAGGAGACATGACCTGCCTTTTACAAACCCGAACTGAGTGGGGTCCAGAGTTTGGAGATTACCAGTGTCTTTGTTTATAAGTTCCATGATGATACGTTCCATGGCCTTGCAGACCAGGCTCATCAGGCTAATGAGGTGGTAGTTCCCAGGGTCTGTGGTGGATCCCCCTTTGTAGAGTGGGATAACTGTCTCTGTGCACCATTTAGTGGGCACAAAGCCTGAGGTGAGGCTATGATTGAACATGGTATTTAGGTGGGGTGCCAGTTCGTTCTGTAGTTCATGCAGAACGCAGCCTGGGATGTTGTCAGGTCCCATGGATGCTGTGTTCTTGGCTTTGGAGAGTGTGGTTTTTACCTGTGCAGCCGTGATTACAGGAACTTTGCATTCTTCCGGTATAGAGATGGGCCCTTTAGGGGATGAGAGCGGGATAAAGTTAGCACCCTAAGTCATATGCATATAAGAAGGAGCCTGATAGTGCAAAATGGATTTACCGCTGTGGTGCAGCGGTAGCATTGTTGCCTCACAGCAAGAGGTCCTCCCGTTCGATTCTCTGCTGGAGTGCCTTCTGTGTGGAGTCTGCATGTCCTTCCCGCGGTCGAGTGGCGTTTGAAAGACATGTGTAGAATGTAAGTGCCTTTGCTGAAGGTTGGGCATCAAGCTGGCACCTTGGCACCCGTAAAAAATCTGCTGCCAATCATTAACAGACTGGAGTCTCGCTGTGGTGACCCCTAACCGGGAAAAGCCAAAAGTAGAACAACAGTGCAAAATGGATTTAAATATGAGTTATTTTTTGTCAATAACTACAGATTTCTGTGCGTGATTGTTGAGGGGCAAACATCATTAGTTATAAATTATCACGACATGCAAGAGCATATCATACAAAAACAGAAGTGACATTTGCAAAGGATTACTAGACAAAATTAAACTCTAGAACCTAGCGCAAAATATAAATAGCTCCTGTTATTTATATGAGAAAAAGGATGTGGAATGGAAGTATTAATCTGTGTTGATCTAGTATGCATTTAAAGATGTCTGTGTGAACCTGTTTTAGCATGGTCTTGTTGAGTATCTGCCTTAACAAAATGGGTGTCATTGGTCGCTCATGCTTGGCTAAAGCTGCCATTAATTTAGTATTTGCTGGCGATGAGATGCACCATTAGTGTACCATATAATGACCTTTTGCTGAACTTCCATTAGCTATTTTGAAAGTCAACCTTTTCACAACAGCAGATTGCTAACTTAATCATGCCAAAATGATGTATCCTATGCGTCATTCTTTTTAAGTGGACTTCTGCAACAGTTATTGACACTGTTCTGTCTGATGTTTAAATGAAATGGCTATAATTAAATTCATTTATGAAGGAAAGACTTGCCCTATTGTCAGATAGAAACACACAGAGCCATAGTTTCATAAGCAAGGTGCTCTTATGGGTTATTGTAAGTCCAGTCAAACTCCTTCAAAGGAAACGATCAAACCATGTATCTTGTGCCTGTGAGATAAATTCCGTAAACAATACACCAACCACAAGCCTAATACCATATACATGCATGCATATTTTAGAAGAGGCAGAGTCTCTGCAGAATTTGTTCTTATAAACATCTTTACTTTCTTCTTGTTTATCATCAACAATAAATGCCTAATACAAAATTTACACTCCCATGTCATAATTATGAAAGTCAATATGTTGATTGTGTATGTGATCAGGCTCAGGAATTCTCTGAAACATAGCAGCTGACAGCTGGCATAACTACAAGTCATTGCTGACTCTGCTTTATGCATTTTCATTGTAAAGATGTTAAGCTGCAGTGAGTTTCATTACCATATATTGTATTGTATTGGGTTAGCCGGAAGTATGCTTTCACAGGGTTTCCCTTTTTCTTTACTGTGTTGCAACCATGGACTTGGTATATATAATTTTGGGGATGTAGGGGGAATTGCTCCTCAAATTGTTGTGGAGAAGGGACTTTCCCCCTGCAAAATAAATTCTATTTTGTAGATTTTTCAACTCTCTATTTTTTGAAATCCTATTTTCATTAAACAGTGAGCCAAAAAAGGTATTGTCGACCTCTTGTAGGTAAACTGTTGACAGTCAAAGTATTAATATGTAATACAAATGCAAACAATCAGTCAGTAAATGAATACATAAATGAGATATCAGGGAAACAGTCAGGAAAGAGTTCACAGATGGAAGAGGAGTAGTAGAAATAACAGGTAAATAATTGGACTTGGGGTAATCATACCAGATAATCTTAAGGGAAAACTTCAACTATAAAAGACAAGAAAGAACAGAAAATGCATCATCAACAGTAGAAAACCAGAAGTTGATATCCCACTATACAGGCAGGAGGAATGACACCATCTGTAAGAGGGTGCCTAGTTCTGGAGACCTTATCAGTGTAAGGACATAGACCACCCTGGAGGGGAGTGTAAAAAACTGGTGCACAATCTGCAGCAGGCATTATATAAAAATAGAGACAACATTCCTTTAATAAGAATGGTCTTATAGAAGTAATGGGTTTATCATAGCCTGGAGTATTGCCATAGAGGGATAAAGCCCTAACTACAACTCAGGTGACCCATGTTGGAGGGGGGACTGGGAGTGTACGATGAGTTTAAGTAGCTGACATCAGCTCACACATCCTTGAGGAAGGATGAAACTAGGCCCACAACATTTGTAATGCCTACTAGTGGTCAGACTGTCACTTGTGAAATCAGCTGGACAACATCCTGCTGCAGAAGCAGCTGTTGCTGTTCTGAGTTATGGAGAGGACATAAGTGAGAACATGCAAGTCTCTCCCTGACTATGGGGCTATCATGAGTCTGTAAGCACCCTTATGACAAGGGGTTACTTCAGGTCAGGAACTCTTCTGGACCAGCATCTGGTCTGGTCCCTAATGCATGATTCTCATCTGACATTTGGACTGGTAATGTTTTTCTGGATGCAAACAACTGGATTATAAGGCTCATGTATATTCCAGGAACTCCACAATTCTTGCTATAGGATGAATAAATGAGCCAGCTGGAAATGGGGCACAGGAAAGGGAGCCATTTGACAAGTCGCAATGAGGATGGGGAGATTAAAAAAAAGGAGGGGAACATGATATTAACTTTGGTATCTTTACAACTGCCATTATTATATATATATATATATATATATATATATATATATATATATATATATATATATATATGGTTCTACCTGAGTTCACCGACAGCTGAGAACACCGACAGAAAATTTTGAAGCCTCAGAAGCGCGAAATCTGAAAACGCCGACAGTAGTTAAAGTCGACGGCTCATAAGAACGTCAATGTGCAGGTAAGGCTGAATGAAATTGTGCGGTAGTGATTGTGTTTGGGTTAGGGGCGGGATAAGTGAGTTAGGGTTAGGGAGCGGGTCAGGTAAGTGTGCGGTAGTGATTGTGTTTGGGTTAGGGGCGGGATAAGTGAGTTAGGGTTAGGGAGCGGGTCAGGTAAGTGTGCGGTAGTGATTGTGTTTGGGTTAGGGGCGGGATAAGTGAGTTAGGGTTAGGGAGCGGGTCAGGTAAGTGTGCGGTAGTGATTGTGTTTGGGTTAGGGGCGGGATAAGTGAGTTAGGGTTAGGGAGTGGGTCAGGTAAGTGTGCGGTAGTGACGGACCTTAGGGTTAGGGTTTGGGTTAGGGTTGTAGGTAGTTGTGTATGTGTGGGTTTGTAGGGATTTTGGTGTGCTTGTGTTGTGTATGTGGTTTTGTTTGTTGATTGTTGTGATTGTGGTGTGTGCAGTGTATGAGGTTTCGTGTTTGTGTACCGTCGGTTATTTCATTGTTGGGCATGTGGGGTTTCGTGTTTTTGTATTGTCGGTTATGTGGTTTCGGTGATTGCGTTGTCGGTGTTTTGGGGTTTCGTTTATGTCAGGTAGAACCATATATATATATATATAAACAAAATAAATAATTTGAATATACATGGCATATGAGTCAAGGCAGTCATAATGAAGAATTATTTCACAGAAAGCTATAGCTGGAAAAGCATAAAAAATGCAACATAATTTTACACTGCATGAGTCTACCATAAGACAATTTATTTGTGGTGTGGAGCAATAAGTAACATAAATAAACTACTGGTCAAGTAGGCTCTCCAGCTTATCTAGAAGGCAGCAAAAAAGCAGAACAGTAGGGCCAAATGGTTCTTATCTATAATTAAGTGTGTTGTTACTATAAACAGATGAATAACATGACAAATCCAACATATGGAACTTGTAAAAGCAAGCAGTGGTGTTCATCACTCTGTGTCAGTGGTACAATAGGTTACACACTTGTTTTTGGTGCAGAAGGCTGTGGGATCTGTTCCCCACAGCATGTAGATCAATTACTAACACTGCGGTGAAAAAAAAGGTGGGTGCTGTGTGATGTCAAACTGGGATCTCATCTCCTGGAGTTGGTGGTAGTACAGGCAGATGTAAAAGATCCCAGGGCATTTATTGAAAACAGTAGGTGTCCTGTATTTATATATAAAAAGAACTCTTATTTACAAAATATTTACATATTTACAAATAATTACAAATGTACAAATATATAAATATTGAAATCTGTTTACACATTGTGATGCCCCTGCACTGGCCCAGGAATCAAGGAGCCTCAATCCTCAACACTGGCAACAGTGAGGGACATACACAATGAGAGGATTACAAGTACACACACCGTAAAGTGCAATTTCCCTTAAGAGCACACACAGATCATAGTCAGTGTGGGGCTGGTTTCTTCCTCTTTCTCCAGCTCCCCAATAAGACTCCCCACTGGCACAGCTGTAGGGTTAAGATCTCAGCTGAGGGACAAAGCCAAGACATCCAGCACCCTCTCTGTCCAATCAGTGCTTCATGTCCCTGCCCAGGTAGCTGACACAAACACACACACACACACACACACACACACACACACACACACACACACACACACACACACACTTTGAGATTTGATTTATATACAAACACACACACACACACACACACACACACACACACACACACACACACACACACACACACACACACACACACCCACACACACCCACACACACACACACCTGGGAAAGGCTGGCACAGGTTTACTAGCTATGCCCCCTTCTGCTCAGACCATAAAGTAGTTTCCACTGCTACCAACCCCTCTTATCAGGCCCTCATAAAGGGTGTCCAATCCTACTGTGTAATGTTACTATATCCAAATGGTAGTTTTGACCAAGCACCAGGCTATTAGGAGTGGCCTATACAGTGTCACCAAATACATGTGTAAGTACTCTAAGAAAATAAATATATCTCACAAATATCAGCCATAAAGATAGGTTTAAATATATTTAATAATAAATAATAAAAAAACAGGGCAATACTCAGAAAACAAACACAGTTTCTTCAGAGTTCAAAATCATAGGAAATATTTTAAAACAACATTGCAGGCCAGTCTCAAATAAATACAGAAAACATCTAAACTAATCTTTACTATACTCCTAACTGTATATAAGAGAGATACTATGCCTTAAGTCTTACTTACAGACAGGCAAGTGCAGATGATGATGGGTGGATGTTCTTGCTAGGTCCAAGACAAAATACAAAATCTGCAGTATCTCTTTGAGAGAGTTCTTAAATTAATATCACATTTTACTGCTGGGTTAGCTTGTGTGACATTACTATTTGTCACCTGACTTCATTCCCAGGCTAAACAGAAACTTAACAGAATTTAACACCTCTGTGTGAGAAATACATATCTCTTCGATGTTTGCCAGATCTTGGAAATCGTAAAACAATAAAACACTTTACATTTTAAACCTAGTAATTACTTTTCTTTCAAGACAATAGAAAAACTTATAGTTCTAGACATTGTGTCTGCTATTGAAATTAAACTGAGAGATAACATATTTTGTTTATGGCCCCGCTATAAAGTAACTTAACCTCAACTATTCTTAAGTTTTGCAAGTTAATCTTCTATGTTCCAGCAGGGTATACTGTGGTTACATTCTTGAAGCTCAGTGCATAACATACAGCTCTGTATAAATCATATCAATATTCGCAAATTACATAGAATTATTTATAAAATTCCAGATAGCTGGGCTGGCAGCATGACACACATATTCATAATTTTCTTTACAATCATGCTAAAGTTTCATCCCTATTAGACCGGTTGAAAGACATGCGTGAATGGGCATGCCTTCGTTAAAGGCTGGGCATCGAGCTGGCACCTTGACACTGTAAAAATCTACTGCCAATCATCAGCGGACCGGAGTTCCGCTGTGGTGACCCCTAACCAGAAAAAGCCGAAAGAAAAAACACAACATTAGACCTGCCACTCCTTTCTCCATAACCACCATCTGATTATACTTAATATTGTTGCTAAAACCCATTTACCATTAAACATAATTTCATTTATTCTTTCATTAAATATAACCTGCATAGCATAAAATAACTTTTTTATCTATTATTTTAACATATTTTTTTACTTCTAGTCTTATAATATCCATACTTACTCATATCCATGTCTGTTTTATCCACTTGTTTTATATCTTCAAAAAAATTTCATTACATAGTTTTCCCCATAAAAACATGTGTTCTGGTGTTTCTTCTTCTTGACAATGGAAACATATTCTATCACTTTTTTATATGGCATGTTTAATTTAACTTGCAATTTATCTATTTCCAATATCCACAATAAATCTGGCATTCTGCTTTCTGATTACACCATTTGCTTCTTATTTTTACAACTTTATTTTTTTTTTCATCTGTTAGATTTTCCCATGGTTTGACATAGTAATGTTTTATCATTACATTCTTATACCATACTTTTCTATCTTTTTCTATATCATCAATTTTTATTTTCCACAACAGAAATGTGCTGTCAAGCCAATTTGACCAGATTACATGTGTCCAGTGGAAATGTGTGCAAAATGGACAGCTATGTATGAGGCAATATTTTTTTGGGCACAGATGCCCTTTTCTTTCTTTTTAAGGTGAGAGCGGGATGTTGAGGAAGGATTTAGGTACGTCTGGGGAGGGAGGTTGGGTAGGGTGACAGACAAGACAGCAGACAGGGGCTGTATATGACACATGAGGGGGGGTAAACAAAGTCGACTGGGAGGGTGGTTGGGAATCTGAAGCCCATGGGCCCCCATATGGTTGCAGTGGGACTGAGATCCCCACCCATGGGCAGTCACCACTGCACCTTTACAGCCTCAAAGATGGCTTTGTTGATGGATAGATTTGAGGGGCAGCTGTTCTCTGAGCTCAGATCAAAGGGTTCTGCACACCAAACCCTGGACCTGACTGCAGATGACAGGCTCCGGTCCACGTCCACTCACAGGGAGGATGGGCCCCTTCCCCTGTGGTGGTTCCACCCGAAGGTGGTACAGAACCAGTGAACAAGGGAGATCCAGGTTCGGTCCCAAACGTGCTGGGGCCCAGTGCCATAGCCAGATGAGGTGGGACAGGTGGATCCACTGGGATCTGCCTTCCAGAAATGCACTATGGTGTTGAGGCTTTACAAAATATGTTGGTTAGTCATGAACAGCACATTTCAAGATTAGTTATAAAAGCATGCATGAGTGTTCCAATTAACCCCATAAAACAGATTTGAGACAGTTGCATAGAAAACAAAACACATGCATAAATGGAACAACAGCATGCATAGTAACAGCATGCCAGTAACATTGACGGCAACCAACAATGATATTTGAATAAAGTATGTTAACATACAAGCAATCAAACATATTAACAATAATATAACACAAGTCCCAACATTAGGGTTGGAGCAAAACATACCCGCAGTATATGAGTAATAATTATTGATGCAGATGAGGGGTGGGGGGTGAGACACAAAGTCCATTAACAACTGTTTATGCTTCTATTTTACACAACAGTACTGCTCAATATTCAATGGGTCTGCCCTCACTTTACATCTACCTATGCCCATAGCTTCTGTAGTACAAACATACCTATTAAGCTGTCAGCCTGGAATGGTATGAGGCAAACTGTGACAAATCTGAGTACATGACTAGAGGGGACTTGTACATGTCAGGGTTACATATCTGGCCCAGGAGGGGTACCCTGAACTGCTGTTATGTGAGTGTGCTACTAGCATATGTCAACTGGTTTCCTATCTGTGTCCAGGATTATTTGCAGCAGTGACCACTAGCCGTGACAGTGTGATGCTTGAGAGACATCTATCAGGAACATACCTCTCAACCTCTTAGAGCATGACATCTGGACAAAGCCATACATAAGAGTGGGACAAAGGCCCATAAATATGGACAATTTTTAGATATTGCTCTTACAAACTTAGAAAGTTGATAAAATAACAGGGTTTCCATTTGCATGGCTTTTCTGATGGATATGACGTCTGACACTTATATGTCTATCATTATTTTGTAACTTCAGTCTGTAATGGTTTGCCACTGATTTGCCATGACACCACTACTTTATGTAAAATGGAACAAAAATCTGAGACAAATATCTGGACATTCAGTGAATATCTGTACAGTTGAGAGGTATGAGTCGGGAAGAGTGCATATTGTATGTACCTACCCTGCTGTCATTTGCAGGCATGTGATGGGACAATTGAACAGTTGTACACAGTTTATTAGTATACCCTTCATACAGCTACTGGCAACATTTACTTACCTGTAAATCCTGTGGGGAAAATATCTGTTAACACTACCTGATTGTTATTACATTTATTCCTGATTTCTTGTGTGCAGATATGCTCACATCTTTGTACTACTCCCTGGATTCTAACCATGTCTGGGTGTGCAAAATTAACAACTAAGCTATTTCTCATCACACTAAGCTACTGCGGAGCTGCTGTTTCTTGTTTCACTAGTTTCTGCCTAATAGTCCCTTGGTTAGACAGTCTGAACATGTAATCCTGTGATGCATTCATGACAGATAGTTATTGTACTGTGCATTACTCCTTTGGAATACTACAATCTAGAAAGCAAAGGTTAACATAAGGCAATGCTGCAAGGAACACATTTTGGTACTTTACACATTACTATTCAGGGTACAGAGCTTAGTGCAGTATATATTTCACATTTCATTTATATCTCGTTTTGCAGCTACACCATCTATACCTCCTAACAGCTTGTTCACAGATGAACCTCAGTTAATGTATGCTGTCACAGCCATATTTGCTGTGAAGAACCTACCATTCTATTTATGTCTACGACAACATACCAGAATAAATACAACATTTTTAAGGGTCTTTATTGTACTACAATATTCATCTGTCAAACTTTTTTATCTTTTCAGTTCACACAGTAACAGTATACCTACTAACAGTAAGCAATGTACTCCTTCTTAGCTATTTTAACAATATACTACAAAATAGATTTGTACTCACCAGTCTGTTAGCTCAGCCTCAGCAGTCTGTCACCATGGGCTTCGACATTCACAGCCCTCTCTGCTGCAGCTGTAGGGGAGAAAAACACACATTATGCATATCTGTCTATCACATTCTCAGGCTAGTATTTGCTACAAACTACTTGATAGTGATACGCACTACTGGAGCATTCTGGTCCCATCCATCTTGGATCCACTGGTCCAAAAGTGCCCCTTTCTATGCTTTAGGTGGTCACCATAGTGGTGCGGTGCCTGCTCACCAGTCTGGGGGATGCCAGTAGCACTGGTGAGGTCATGTGCGAGACAGTCCCAGGCCTCAGCTTTATATTGGGAGCCTTGGTACTGACCCTGCATCAGTCTCGCCTCATGTTTTTTTACTAGGAGTCCAGCCATGACCCTGGACTTCTGAATGCTTCAGCGTTGAGCCCAAAAGTGCAGTCCCATTATTATGCCAGCCATTGTATCTGCACAGATGGACTATAACAGATTATGGCTGCATTCTCACCTGCACCATTTAAATAAAAGGTGAAGCTCTGCTAAGCAGTGCGCAAACCTGCTGAGACAGTTTTAACACTGCTTAAAGGGGACGTTGTTGACTACTGTTTAACAGTGTGCAAATCTGCTTAGCTGAGCTACCTACTGCTTAACATTCATGTCCTAGCAATGGTTACACCTGCTAAGCATAGCTAACCATTGCTCACTTTTCATTTATTAAATATATCAGAATACTGACTTCATTTATTAAGTGTATATGATTTACTTTACATGACATCCCTTTATGTGCTTTCCTTACATTGGCAAGAGTGTGACTATACTGTATGGGACACTTGTGTATACATGGGTGGTTTCACATGTTATATGCACTCACACTTCCATTTTACACCAGCTACACTACCCTTGTGGACAGAAAACAGTTACTACATCATTTAAGTTTAAAAAAATAATTTTAACACTGCTTTCCCATGTAAATATAACTTGCCTGCCTTGGTACTCAAACCATGAACACCTGCATATAAAGCCATGACTCTATCCACTACAGTATCTCCACTTGGGAATTTCCATTCTAGATTTGTATTTATCTCCTATGAGTTGTTTAAGGTATGGTAAAAGGAGGGCCATAACACTCACACCCACTTAGCTACGCTTAAACATTCCTTAGCCTAGAAAAAAATATATCATATTATTATTATATTATTATGTTATATAGTGAGTATTGTGGTGTTCTGACAAGTTATTGAGGACTTCAGGTGGGAAATAATGGCATACATTTGTCTTTCAGGCTTCTATCCTTCAGAGATTCATGCTAATACATATCCTGTTTTCTATCAACTTTCTAGGTTTGTGAGGGTGATATTTAAGTGGTGTCCCTATTTTTAATGTTTTGTCCCCCATTACTTGTGCCTTTGTCCACATGGACTGCTGTCAGGGAATATTGGCATACATTTGACTTTCGGACTTCCATCCTTCGGAAATTCATACTAATGCATGACCTGTTTTCTAACAACTTTCTAAGTTTGTGAGGGCAAGATGTAAGATGTGTCCCTTTTCAAGGCTTTATCCCCCATTATTTGTGCCTATGTACACATTCCCTGATTTAGCAGGTTGCAGAGGTGTCATACAGCACTTTTACAATGCAGGGGGTGTGTCACAGAACCTGACACATACCCCCTGCATTGCTTTCCTGCCGCAAAATGTATTTCAGTGTCCGCAGGTTAAACAGCAGCACTGCAAGGCATGGTGCTGTGGTTACACGGACACAAACCACTCCATGCAGGAATAGCACTATTCCTGCATGGAGTTTATTGAATCCCAGAGAATATTTCACAGCACACAGCAGCCAAAAGCTACGAAGTTTGCTCTACAAAAGGCATCTAAAGATAGATAAGATTAAATATGGATATTATAAGAATAAAAGTAAAGACTGTTAAAAGAATAGATAAAAAAATATTTTATGCTATATGGGTTATATGGAATGAAAGAGTAAATGAAATTATGTTTAATGGTAAATGAGTTTAGTAATAATATTAATTAAAATCATATGGTGGTTATGGAAAAAGGAGTGGGGGTCTAATAGGGATGAAAATTTAACATGATTGTAAAGGAAATTATGAATATATATAAACAGATTTTTATATTTATACATTTGTAAATATGTAAATATTTTGTAAATAAGAGTTATTTTTGTATATAACTAAAGGAGCCCTAGTCTTTTCGATAGATGCCATGGGATCTTTTACATCCACCTGAGCTACAACCAATTCAAGCAGATGCAGCCTTTGTTTAACATCTCATACAAAGGACCTTAAGTGGCAAACTGACAAAAGCCATGACTGTTCATAAGGAATATAGGGAACAGGATGACTGAAATTCGGTACACATATATTTAAGAAGATAAGATAGGATAGCTCTGAACAACTGACTTGAAGAACAAAACAACTATAAGCCTTCGATTAATAGATTAAAAAAGACTAAAACTGTAGCCCAAGCACCAAAACACCCAACTTATATTTGTGGAATAGGAAGATTTTGCCTCAGCCTTGATTAAAACAGTAGACACTTTCAAAGATGTACAATCTCCAAAGTTGAAATGCACCACAAAACTAAAGACTGAAAACAAGAACCTTTGTGTTACT
The DNA here is from genome assembly GCF_019279795.1 of Protopterus annectens. Classification (NCBI taxonomy): domain Eukaryota; kingdom Metazoa; phylum Chordata; order Ceratodontiformes; family Protopteridae; genus Protopterus; species Protopterus annectens. The sequence continues at coordinate 1,301,026,639 of NC_056735.1, forward strand.
AAGAAACCTAGTATCTGCATCTTCCTAGGGTATGTCTGGAAGCAGCCAAGGAATAATAAACATATTCCAAAAACAAGAGAAAGAAGGGACTACCAATGTGGCCAAAACCAAAACCAAACAGCTGTTAACAAATGTGAATGAAATGCACAATGATATGAAACTGGAATATCCTGTTTTAAAACACTACTTCCAAAGAAGTACTCAGGCAAAGGTAATATCTAACATTGACCGTTTTTATGAACTATTTAATGCATATAATACTTTTTTGACCTACATATGTACTTATTGTCATGATTTTATTAACAGAAATCAGAATGAAGGAGGAATATCTTCCAATGTGTATAGGAAAATGTCTTTCAGCAGCACCTACCTACATTTCAAAATTAACCACCCTCTCTGGATGAAAAGGAATATAGTGAAAGAGCAGTTTGTAAGGATTTCTTGGATGATATCAAAGGATGACGTGTTTATTAAGGAGTGTAATTTTTTGAAAAATATGTTTGTAGATAGGGGGTATCCCACTAATTTGGAGGATAATATTACAGAGGCGACTACTAGGAGACTGTCACAATACTCTATGGCACTCTGCTTAGGATTTTAAACTGATGTGAAGGCAATAAATACTATTAGGCCTATTATAGCATTGAGTCAGGACCTAGGAAACAGAGTTACATACATACATACAGACATACAAATGTTTCAAGCAGGGGCATTAATGCCCTTCTAGCTTGCCAATATATCAAAACACTTGCTCCCATAATAAATGCCCAGGCTGTTCTTAAAATATCTAAACTAGTACTTGCTTTAATGTAATTTGGTAGTTTGTTCCAAGCATCATCTACTCTGTCAGGGAACCAATTAGTACACTTCTCATTCCTATAGAATAGGTTATCTGATGATTCTCCAGTAATGTTTGATAACCCCAAACATTCCTAGAGGTAGTTGTCCCTAAATGCCCTATATACCTGAAAAAGATTGCCTCTTAAATATCTGTAAGAGACACTGTACAAGTTCAGATATTTTAGTCTTTCATAATAACTTAGATTTTCACATCCATGGATGCCCTTGGTATATTTCCGCTGTACTCTTTCCAGTTTATTCATGCTTGTTTTCCTATAGGGTTTCCATATTGTTATTCCATACTCAGGTTTGGGTCTAATGTAACTAACAAACAATGACTTCATTATGTTTGATTTCCTAGACTTTATAAATCTTTTTATACAACCTATAGTTATATAACTATCATTAGCCAATTGGTTGATACGATTACAAAAACTCATAGCTGAATCTACCCATATACCCAGGTCTTTAAATGAGTCTACAGTTTCAATCACTGTGTGCTGTATTAAATATTCACCTTTCAGTTTATGTCTCCCAAATCTCATATGCTTAGTTTTTGATGTATTTAGCAAAATATTATTCTCCTGTGCCCAAATGGTCAATTTAGTCAAATTATCAGTTTACCCAATTTCAGATCATCAGCATATAGACTGTAGAACACCTCAGATGAAAAATTAAGGTCTGAAAGATACAATCTAAACAAGTAAGGGCCTAGGACAGAGCCTTGTGGGACACCTTGACTGTAACCAAGGATTTCACCTGACCAGTTGGTGTGTGATACTTGCCAGAGTTGGCTTATTATCGCAGTTTCTTTTTAAATCTGGCTTTAATTTCAAACATCTTTTTGAGTCAAAAGCGCCCATGGCTGGGGAAAAAACCCCTTAGTGGCCTGTTTAATTGTGGGTTATGCAAGTTGTGTAGGTTTATCAGTGCAATTGTCTATTTGAAGAGAAATTAATGATATTGTCTTGTAAAGGTGGATACAACTGCACTAGCAATGGAGTGTTATATATGGTAACCTGTTTAGCCTGTCCTATGTTTAATATAGGAAGAAACTGAGCAATGTCTAAAAGTAAGGAATTCTCAGCATATTTATGCTATTAAAAAACTGGACAAGAACAATGCCTGAGCTGGACATGTAGAAATGCACTCTGATTTTTATATGTTTGTCTTTTTTATACTAGAAAACATTAAATGCAATCCCAGAGGTGGGGAATGAACTAATCTGTTACTGAGAAGGGAGTTGTTTTAGTAAAAGCCTTTGAATGCTCACCAGCCTCCAGATATTAATGGCCCTATCTCTATAGCATGTATGTTGAAATATAAGCACATGAACAGTAAGTAGTTGCATTTACATAACATATCATGTGACTGTTCACTATATAAGGAATGATGTCATGCTGCATTGATTCGTTCTTTCTGACAAAGTCTATATTCTGAATGGATGAAAGCACTCAATGTTAATTAAAGGTTGCTATGCTGGAAGAACTTTACTGGATGATTTATTCATCTGTGGAATGGCAGTTTCAGGAGATTTTAAACTATGTGCTGATTTATTATGTGTCAGTACATGAAGAAAAGCCATTGGACCAACTACTTTAAGCAGTACCTCATATTCAATGGCATTTTGATAATTGCATATAGTTTTGTGGCTGACAAAGATGACAAAAATCACTTGAACAGCTTACTGAAGGCCTTTAACATGCTAAGAGTATAGAGTATAGACTTTAAGGTGACACAGACTTGTTTCATTTTTGTGGACCCACAATTGCTAAAGATGGATTACACGCAAGCCACACTCAGAAAGAAGTTGTGTTAAAAAAATATTATATTTGAGGTGAGATTTAGAATTTGAGAGTTACCTTCATGGAGTTTTTACAATATCTTTCAACAGTGCTACACCCCAAAGTGCATTACTGCTGAGGGGAGTCTAAATATGAACAGTCAAGAGAACTGGAAATTGGTCTTCCTGAACTTAGATGAGTGACAATGTCAGATGTAGGGGTTATACACTGGATTTGTCTTTACTTATCAACTCAGCATGAGATGCTCTGCCATATAAGGTACAGCCCTTTAAGATAATTTCCCAGATGGTAAAGTAACTTTTTGCCTGGGCTTTGGAGTAGAAAAATAGGTGTATATTCAGACTGATAATGAATCACCAATTGCAGGTATCAATTTTCAACCCCAAAAGGAGGCATTGCTGATGACTCCAGCACTCCTGTAACATACGCCACCTTTCTTAGGAAGATATTCTTACAGTTTCAGATTAAAAAGAATGGAAAAACATGAATAAGTTGTTGGACTGTTATTTCACCACATGAAATGGAAGCTAAGCGAAAAAACATTTAACCACTTTATAAATATTATACTTCCATAGTCAGTCTATTAGACATGAATACCCTTACCCAAAGAGAAGTGAAAGCTAGTCCAGTACTGGCAAAGATGTATGGTGCTGTAGTAAATAGACTGCCAAGAAATGGAGACTTCCTGTATTCTGCATTCACAACTCAGAAAACTCCATTTACTGCACGGTATATAACCTTGCAATGTGATGCCTGTATGACAATTGTCTTCAAGTTATTCATCCTAGTATTTAGTGCTGTCAGAGAAGGATACTTAAGACCAGTGGATCCCCTTACTCGTATTTATGTATGGTAACCTGAAACAGACAAATTACAGAACTAGCAGAATAAAGAAGTAGATGTTTAGTGGTACAAAATGCACCCCAACAAGCAACCTTTACCCCTTCGAATGGCCATCCTCACAGTGACAATGCATATATATGAATTTTGTAGGATCATTTTCAAGGACTTTGTTTTTGACTGCTTCTGATACACATTCTAAATGATCAGAAGTCACTCTTTAATCACCCACCACTGAAAAGACTGCTACAATGTTCAAGACAGTTATTGAAAAAAAAAATAGCCATTCACAGCAAGTATAATGTAATAATGGATGACACAAGGGTTTCAAACCTTCACAAGGCAAAATGGCATTCAGCACTGACATCTGCACATCTCCCAGTCAACAACGAGTTTGCAGAAATATTTGTGCAAATGCTTATGAAAGGTACTTTTGTCCTAGTCCCCTTCAATAAACACATCACACCGAATGATATATGATGACCTTTATTTAACTTCCATAAACATAACTTGTTAACCAACATTTATTAATTACAACTAAGACATATTATAGTTGTTTTAATCACAGCATAAACATTGATATAATGTTAATCAGGATAGCATGCACTCATCCTGACCCAGTAAGCAGCGTCCATACCTCCACTCACTTTCTTTATTTATGAAGCAACGTCCCAATACTCACTTCATTTACCTTTTATGGAATTACACATCCAACGAATAAGCAGCGTTCTTTCCTCTGCTCACTTATTTTATTTGCTTCCTTTCCTTTTCCAACTCATTGAAATGAACATCCAACACCAGGGAGGGAACAGAAGAGGGCAAGCCTGCCCCTCTTCTCCACCCTACACAGACTGAATAAATAACCACAATCCCGACTATTCCAAACAGAGGGAGGGAGGGCAGGTGGCAAGTTCACGCCAAAATGTGACTCCGTATCCAGTTACCCTTGCATAAACCCTGTAAGCCCCTCCCTACCCTTACCTCATTTCCTCCCAAACAATACTCATTCCCATTTTAACCCTTACCTCCCCCTTACCCTCTTAACTCCCATTTATATTTATCTAACCCCCCCCACACTAAAGATCTCCCTGAACAAATTGGTTTGTTACCAAACCTCATTTGTCATGGGTCCAAAAAATGCATTACTGCATCACAGCACTGACAATTATTTTTGCATTTCAGAACAGATTTCACACAGCTACTAATATAACGAAAGTAATGCTTCTAAATAAGAATGTGAGATTTCCTTATTATAAACATTTCAGGTGCATGAATGAGAGGTCAGACATGGGTTTTAGCACTTGTTAGGACGTTCTGCCATATGATTTTAGAGTTGACAACTAGCAGTGGACATGTTTCAGTTGTCCCTGCAGCTGATAAATAGCCAAAAAATCCCAGTGAAGGACGTTGTGATGGAGTTGGGGGGGGGGGTCAGCAGATATACCTCAGTAGGCTAATGATCTGACACTGATGGGGTGAAAAATGCTGTCAAGATCAGAGTAAATATGTGACAGAGTCCATTCCTTAAATGCGCGTGCGCGCGCAAGCGTGTGTGTGTGTGCGTGTGTGTGTGTGTGTGTGTGCATGTGTGTGTGTGTGTGTGTGAGTGTGTGTGTGTTTGTGTGTGCGTGTGTGTGTGTGTGCGCGTGTCTGTGTGTGTGCGTGTCTGTGTGGGTGTGTGTGTGTCTGTGTGTGTCTGTGTGTGTCTGTCTGTGTGTGTGTGTGTGTGTGTGTGTGTGTGTGTGTGTGTGTGTGTGTGTGTGTGTGTGTGTGTGTGTGTGTGTGTGTGGATGTGTGTGTTTCTCAATGTATTTTTGAATGTTTTGGTATATTGCTGCAGCAAATATGTATTATGCTGTTTATCCCTCCCTCAAGAACTGTTTTTTTTTTTATGGTAATCAGTATATTGTGTGGAGGTGCTGATGCAATGTTACTTCTGTGCTATGCATCTGCATGTTTCCCTGGGTCACAGTTGTTGCTATTTACATATTCATCAAGAAAATGGCTGCGCAGAACAAGTAGTATGACTTGTTGGATATATTTTGTTTAAAAAAACAAGAACTTTAAAGTAGTCTGTATTATGAAGAGTAAAATTGGTGGTGCTATGAGACCGCATCAAAAATTGGCCTTTTGCCTGCACTAATCGTAACAGATTAAGAGAATAAAATTAAATCCAATAAATTACATTCAACTAAAAGTCTGTTAATTCAGAAATCCAGACATATCAATGCAGTTCTGAATAAAATGAATAAAGGATATCCCAAGATTTATTACTGAGTCATATTTATTTTTCCACATATATCACAGATATGGACCACTATAATGTTACATTTATTTCTAAATATACAGAAGAAACATTTTTGTAATAACAGTGGTATTAGTCATAGCCAAGCTAGGGTTGCTGCAGGTTTTAGTTCTCGTATATAATTTGTCAAATTAATATAACCTTATATTAAATATGAATAAATTAAACCAGTGAGGACTGGAAAAGAGATGTTTTAAGTTATTTTATAGGTTCAAGTAAAATAGATGCTACAGTAGTTACTAGTTAAATTACGACTTGAATATCACAGTAGATTCTGCAGTACCTTATGCATTCAGATAGCATAACAACTCAGATGACATATACGACTTTTTTTTTTGGGGGGGGGGGGGTTCTGTTAGAGAAAACCAAGAAGTTAGAAGATGCTAATATATTTATTTCTGGGATTTGTCAGGAGTTCACTGGGACACTATAGGTGTATAAGGTAAGATACAAAAACATATCATAAAGACAGCAGTGTGAAATAAATGAAATTATACACTAATGTGGGAAAAATTGCTTATCATAGGTTCATAGGTTAATAGGTAGGTACTAGGCTATTGGCCCTAGGGCCTGTATAAGCCTAGCCAAAACGATACCCTGGCTTTCACCACCCAAGAAAATTGTTTTCCTGTGCCCCTGTCGAGCAGAGCAACAGAAGTGATCCCTAGGATGAATTTCCTATTTCCCATCCAATCATCAAGATTTTTCTTGAAGAGTGCTAATGAGGAGCTTTGTTTGATATAGATAGGTAGTTTGTCCCAGAGTATGGAAGTCTCTGGGACAGGAATCTATCCCTCCAGCATGTTCTGTTTATTGTGGTGACAAGGTTTAGGTCCCTAGAGTGTGTAACTTAGAGGGATTGGGATTTCTTTAAGTGGAGCAAGTCCAACAGCTCTGGGTTTGACATAGCTTTGTATGTTAGGTAGAGATCGCCTCTGAGTAGGCGATATGCGATGGAGGAAAGCTGGAGTTTTTTGAGACGGTCTATGGAGGGCATCTGTTTGAGGCTGGTAATCCTCTTTGTGAGGTATTTCTGCGGCCGTTCCAGTTGTTGTAGCTGTTTTGTGAGGTACATACCAAAAGGAGCATTGTACTCTATAATGGGTTTAATGAGTGATGAGTAGAGGGGAACAATTATCTCTTTTTTCCTGGATGAGAACCCTTTTGTGATGAGGTGTGCCACATAGAAAGATTTCCTGACTACTGTGGCGATGTGATTATCAAAGGAGAGGCTACTGTCCACCTGTGTCCCAAGGTGTCTTATCACACTTTCGGTGTTAAGTAGACTACCGCCTATGTGGTAGTTCATGGGTGCAGAGATTTTACCAAAGGGGGTGACAATTCACTTTTTGGCATTGAGCTTGAGGCCATGGCATCTGTCTCACTGAGGCCCTTTTGTAGGATGCCCACATCATTAGGAGTTTTGATTATGGCTCCTAGTTTTCAGTCATCTGTGAACTTCATTAGCCAAAGTCCTTCTGTGTTAGCCTGTATTTCAGAGAAATAGATACCAAACAGGAGAGGACCCAGGAATGAACCCTGTGGTACTCCACTTGTCACTGGTTTGAAGTCAGATTTGGAGTCTGCTACTTTCACAGTGTGGGTTCTGTCAGTGAGCCAGTTGGCAACCCATCTTGTGACATAGGGATTTATACCTAGTTTAGTGAGTTTGTCTATATTTCCAGAGTGGGGGATGGTGTTGAAAGCCATGGAGAGATCTATATAGGCTGTGTGAACCACCTTACCCTCATCTACAGCTTTGGTGACTACTTCAAAGAAGTCTATCAGGTTTAGGAGGCATGACCTGCCTTTTACAAACCCGAACTGAGTGGGGTCCAGAGTTTGGAGATTACCAGTGTCTTTGTTTATAAGTTCCATGATGATACGTTCCATGGCCTTGCAGACCAGGCTCATCAGGCTAATGGGGTGGTAGTTCCCAGGGTCTGTGGTGGATCCCCCTTTATAGAGTGGGATAACTGTCGCTGTGCACCATTTAGTGGGCAGAAAGCCTGAGGTGAGGCTATGATTGAACATGGTATTTAGGTGGGGTGCCAGTTCGTTCTGTAGTTCATGCAGAATGCAGCCTGGGATGTTGTCAGGTCACATGGATGCTGTTTTCTTGGCTTTGGAGAGTGTGGTTTTTACCTGTGCAGCTGTGATTACAGGAACTTTGCATTCTTCCGGTATAGAGATGGGCCCTTTAGGGGGTGAGAGCGGGATAAAGTTAGCACCCTAAGTCATATACATATAAGAAGGAGCCTGATAGTGCAAAATGGATTTACCTCGGTGGTGCAGCGGTAACGTTGTTGCCTCACAGCAAGAGGTCCTCCCGTTCAATTCTCGGCTGGAGTGCCTTCTGTGTGGATTCTGCATGTCCTCTCCGCGGTCGAGTGGCGTTCGAAAGACATGTGTAGAATGGACGTGCCTTTGCTGAAGGTTGGGCATCAAACTGACACCTTGGCACCCATAAAAAATCTACTGCCAATCATTAACGGACCGGAGTCTCGCTGTGGCGACCCCTAACCGGGAAAAGCCAAATGTAGAACAACAGTGCAAAATGGATTTAAATATGAGTTATTTTTTGTCAATAACTACAGATTTCTGTGTGTGATTGTTGAGGGGAGAACATCATTAGTTATAAATTATCACGACATGCAAGAGCATATCATACAAAAACAGAAGTGACATTTGCAAAGGATTACTAGACAAAATTAAACTCTAGAACCTAGCGCAAAATATAAATAGCTCCTGTTATTTATATGAGAAAAAGGATGTGGAATGGAAGATTTAATCTGTGTTGATCTAGTATGCATTTAAAGATGTCTGTGTGAACCTGTTTTAGCATGGTCTTGTTGAGTATCTGCCTTAACAAAATGGGTGTCATTGGTCGCTCATGCTTGGCTAAAGCTGCCATTAATTTAGTATTTGCTGGTGATGAGATGCACCATTAGTGTACCATATAATGACCTTTTGCTGAACTTCCATTAGCTATTTTGAAAGTCAACCTTTTCACAACAGCAGATTGCTAACTTAATCATGCCAAAATGATGTATCCTATGCGTCATTCTTTTTAAGTGGACTTCTGCAACAGTTATTGACACTGTTCTGTCTGATGTTTAAATGAAATGGCTATAATTAAATTCATTTATGAAGGAAAGACTTGCCCTATTGTCAGATAGAAGCACACAGAGCCATAGTTTCATAAGCAAGGTGCTCTTATGGGCTATTGTAAGTCCAGTCAAACTCCTTCAAAGGAAACAATCAAACCATGTATCTTGTGCCTGTGAGATAAATTCCGTAAACAATACACCAACCATAAGCCTAATACCATATACATGCATGCATATTTTAGAAGAGGCAGAGTCTCTGCAGAATTTGTTCTAATAAACATCTTTACTTTCTTCTTGTTTATCATCAGCAATAAATGCCTAATACAAAATTTACACTCCCATGTCATAATTATGAAAGTCAATATGTTGATTGTGTATGTGATCAGGCTCAGGAATTCTCTGAAACATAGCAGCTGACAGCTGGCATAACTACAAGTCATTGCTGACTCTGCTTTATGCATTTTCATTGTAAAGATATTAAGCTGCAGTGAGTTTCATTACCATATATTGTATTGTATCGGGTTAGCCGGAAGTATGCTTTGCACAGGGATTCCCTTTTTCTTTACTGTGTTGCAACCATGGACTTGGTATATATAATTTTGGGGATGTAGGGGGAATTGCTCCTAAAATTCCTGTGGAGGAGGGGCTTTTCCCCCTGCAGAATAAATTCTGTTTTGTAGGCTTTTCAATTCTCTATTTTTTGAAATCCTATTTTCTTTAAACAGTGAGCCAAAAAAGGTATTGTTGACCTCTTGTAGGTAAACTGTTGACAGTCAAAGTATTAATATGTAATACAAATGCAAACAATCAGTCAGTAAATGAATACATAAATGAGATATCAGGGAAACAAACAGTCAGGAAAGAGTTTACAGATGGAAGAGGACTAGTAGAAATAACAGGTAAACAATTGAACTTCGGGCAATCATACCAGATAATCTTAAGGGAAAACTTCAACTATAAAAGACAAGAAAGAACAGAAAATGCATCATCAACAGCAGAAAACCAGAAGCTGATATCCCACTATACAGGCAGGAGAAATGACACCATCTGTAGCAGGGTGCCTAGTTCTGGAGACCTTATCAGTGTAAGGACATAGACCACCCTGGAGGGGAGTGTAAAAAACTGGTGCACAATCTGCAGCAGGCATTATATAAAAATAGAGACAACATTCCTTTAATAAGAATGGTCTTATAGAAGTAATGGGTTCATCATAGCCTGGAGTATTGCCATAGAGGGATAAAGCCCTAACTACAACTCAGGTGACCCATGTTGGAGGGGGGACTGGGAGTGTACGATGAGTTTAAGTAGCTGACATCAGCTCACACATCCTTGAGGAAGGATGAAACTAGGCCCACAACATTTGTAATGCCTACTAGTGGTCAGACTGTCACTTGTGAAATCAGCTGGACAACATCCTGCTGCAGAAGCAGCTGTTGCTGTTCTGAGTTATGGAGAGGACATAAGTGAGAACATGCAAGTCTCTCCCTGACTATGGGGCTATCATGAGTCTGTAAGCACCCTTATGACAAGGGGTTACTTCAGGTCAGGAACTCTTCTGGACTAGCATCTGGTCTGGTCCCTAATGCATGATTCTCATCTCAAATTTGGACTGGTAATGTTTTCTGGATGCAAACAACTGGATTATAAGGCTCATGTATATTCCAGGAACTCCACAATTCTTGCTATAGGATGAATAAATGAGCCAGCTGGTAATGGGGCACAGGAAAATGAGCCATTTGGCAAGTCGCAATGAGGATGGGGAGATTAAAAAAAAAGGAGGGGAACATGATATTAACTTTGGTATCTTTACAACTGCCATTATTATATATATATATATATATATATATATATATATATATATATATATATATATATATAAACAAAATAAATAATTTGAATTTACATGGCATATGAGTCAAGGCAGTCATAATGAAGAATTATTTCACAGAAAGCTATAGCTGGAAAAGCATAAAAAATGCAACATAATTTTACACTGCATGAGTCTACCATAAGACAATTTATTTGTGGTGTGGAGCAATAAGTAACATAAATAAACTACTGGTCAAGTAGGCTCTCCAGCTTATCTAGAAGGCAGCAAAAAAGCAGAACAGTAGGGCCAATTGGTTCTTATCTATAATTAAATGTGTTGTTACTATAAACAGATGAATAACATGACAAATCCAACATATGGAACTTGTAAAAGCAAGCAGTGGTGTTCATAACTCTGTGTCAGTGGCACAGCAGGTTACACACTTGTTTTTGGTGCAGAAGGCTGTGGGATCTGTTCCCCACAGCATGTAGATCAATTACTAACACTGCGGTGAAAAAAAAGGTGGGTGCTGTGTGATGTCAAACTGAGATCCCATCTCCTGGCATTGGTGGTAGTACAGGCAGATGTAAAAGATCTCAGGGCATTTATTGAAAACAGTAGGGGTCCTGTATTTATATATAAAAATAACTCTTATTTACAAAATATTTACATATTTTCAAATAATTACAAATGTACAAATATATAAATATTGAAATCTGTTTACACATTGCAATGCCCCTGCACTGGCCCAGGAATCAAGGAGCCTCAATCCTCACCACTGGCAACAGTGAGGGACATACACAATGGGAGGATTACAAGTACACACATGGTAAAGTGCAATTTCCCTTAAGAGCACACACAGAGCATTGTCATTCTGGGGCTGGTTTCTTCCGCTTTCCCCAGCTCCCAAATAAGTCTCCCCACTGGCACAGCTGTAGGGTTAAGATCTCAGCTGAGGGACAAAGCCAAGACATCCAGCACCCTCTCTGTCCAATCAGTGCTTCATGTCCCTGCCCAGGTAGCTGACACAAACACACACACACTTTGAGATTTGATTTATATACAAACACACACACACACACACACACACACACACACACACACACACACACACACACACACACACACACACACACCTGGGGGAGGCTGGCACAGATTTACTAGCTATGCCCCCTTCTGCTCAGACCATAAAGTAGTTTCCACTGCTACCAACCCCTCTTATCAGGCCCTTATAAAGAGTGTCCAATCCTACTGTGTAATGTTACTATATCCGAATGGTAGTTTTGACCAAGCACCGGGCTATTAGGAGTGGCCTATACCGTGTCACCAAATACATGTGTAAGTACTCTAAGAGAATAAATATGTCTCACAAATATCAGCCATAAAGATAGGTTTAAATATATTTAATAATAAATAATAAAAGAATAGGACAATACTCAGAAAACAAACACAGTTACTTCAGAGTTCAAAATCATAGGAAATATTTTAAAACAACATTGCAGGCCAGTCTCAAATAAATACAGAAAACATCTAAACTAATCTTTACTATACTCCTAACTATATATAAGAGAGATACTATGCCTTAAGTCTTACTTACAGACAGGCAAGTGCAGATGATGATGGGTGGATGTTCTTGCTAGTTCCAAGACAAAATACAAAATCTGCAGTCTCTCTTTCAGAGAGTTCTTAAATTAATATCGCATTTTACTGCTGGGTTAGCTTGGGTGAGATTACTCTTTGTCACCTGACTTCATTCCTAGGCTAAACAGAAACGTAACAGAATTTAACATCTCTGTGTGAGAAATACATATCTCTTAGATGTTTGCCAGATCTTGGAAATCGTAAAACAATAAAACACTTTACATTTTAAACCTAGTAATTACTTTTCTTTCAAGACAATAGAAAAACTTCTAGTGCTAGACATTGTGTCTGCTATTGAAATGAAACTGAGTGATAACATATTTTGTTTATGGCCCAGCTATAAAGTAACTTAACCTCAACTATTCTTAAGTTTTGCAAGTTAATCTTCTATGTTCCAGCAGGGTATACTGTGGTTACATTCTTAACATACAGCTCTGTATAAATCATATCAATATTCACAAATGACATAGAATTATTTATAAAATTCCAGATAGCTGGGCTGGCAGCATGACACACATATTCAGAATTTTCTTTACAATCATGCTAAACTTTTATCCCTATTAGACCGGTTGAAAGACATGCGTGAATGGGCATGCCTTCTTTGAAGGCTGGGCATCGAGCTGGCACCTTGACACTGTAAAAATCTACTGCCAATCATCAGCATTCTGCTGTGGTGACCCTAACCAGGAAAAGCCGAAAGAAAAACCACAACATTAGTCCCGACACTCCTTTCTCCATAACCACCATCTGATTATACTTAATATTGTTGCTAAAACCCATTTACCATTAAACATAATTTCATTTATTCTTTCATTAAATATAACCTGCATAACATACAATAACTTTTTTATCTGTTATTTTAACATATTTTTTACTTCTAGTCTTATAATATCCATACTTCTTCATATCCATGTCTGTTTTATCCACTTGTTTTATATCTTCAAAAAAAATTCATTACATAGTTTTCCCCATAAAAACATGTGTTCTGGTGTTTCTTCTTCTTGACAATGGAAACATATTCTATCACTTTTTTATATGGCATGTTTAATTTAACTTGCAATTTATCTATTACCAATATCCACAAAAAATCTGACATTCTGCTTTCTGATTACACCATTTGCTTCTTATTTTTACAACTTTATTTTTTTTCATCTGTTAGATTTTCCCATGGTTTGACATAGTTATGTTTTATCATTACATTCTTATACCATACTTTTCTATCTTTTTCTATATCATCAATTTTTATTTTCCACAAAAAAAATTATTGGTAATATTTTATTTCTTCATTTATACACTCCTTTTCACTTTACTCTTTTTAACATGCCTCCAAATTTATAATACTTATATTTATACAGTTTTACTATTAATCACTCACATTTTTCATTTTTTCTACTTTAACACTTCCTACAAATTCAGTGAAGCAGCATATACCACTGGGTTAATTAACCCTAAACCTCCTTCTTTGTACTTACATACAAAACTCCTCTTTTTAGTGGGTTTAATATAGAACTCCACATGAATGAAAACATTATCTGCAATAATTCCTTTTCAAATATTGTTGCCAACATAAATACACTTGCTAAGTATGCTATTTTTCATCAATACTGGATTTATTAAATAATCCCTTTTTTCTGAATGATAATTCATATGAACTCCAGAAAAGACATGCTTGCTTTATTTCTTCTATTGTTTTTTTTTCCATTGAATTCTACTTACATCTTTTTTTTTTCAAATTTTATACCCATCACAGATATTTCATTCATTGTAAAATATATACACCTGATCTTTACTACATCATTTTAACCTTTACTTTTTTCTTTTTTTAAACCCATCCATATCATCTCTAAACACTCATCTTTGCAGGTTACTTCTTTTATCCATATTTTGGTTTTTTTTTGCAATTATTTTAATCTCATCTGCATATGTAACATACGTGACTAGCACTTTCTCTAAAACTGCTAGAAAGCACTAAAGAAGACGTAAACTAATACAAGCACTAAAATCTGATTATAAGCACTAAACAACCTAAAGTTGCAAGTACCTTGCCAAGGTAAGGAAAAACAGCTCTTGTATTTTACTAAAAACACCTAACCAGGCATGTCCAAGGGTCAGCTTCCGGTGATTTCTCCTGTCCACCTGGTTAAACTGGGCATACTGGGGCAATGTAGCAATTTCCTCATGTGCACAGACAACCCTCTCCTCCTAACACCAAATACTACAACCTGCAAAAGATGCAATTACATAGCCAAACTGGAAGCAGAGTTCTCTCCAGCCAAGACCATGCTAGACAGTCAAGAGGAGAAGGTAAACATCTGCACTGCACCTCAAGTAACACATAGCCCTATAAAATCCACACCATTAACACCCACACATAGTAACACGAAACCAACATATGCGGAGGCCCTTAACATTAACCTACCCAAGCACAGAGGACCTCCGAAGCTGAAATGAAAGCAAACACCAATCACAACCAAAGCAACACATAGCTTACAACACCAGTATGACACCCAAACACAGCCCCTAAGGCAAGACAAGCGCCAAACACTTTAGTCATAGGTAACTCTATAGTCAGGCACACTGATGTCCCACTAACCAGGCTGAACAAGGAGAAAATTACAGTCAGCTGCCTGTCGGGTGCCAGGATCCACCACATAATGCATGCACACCACAACAAGTACAAATATGACTCTGTTATTGTCCATGTTGGTGTGAATGACCTGAGATGTACATCCCTGGACTACATGAAAAGAGACATGGATGAGCTCTCCGATCTTGTAGCCTAGGCAGGTATGACCTTAGCCCTGAGTAGCATCCTGCCATCACCCAGAATGATACCACAGTACAAGAAAAAAATGATTGACTTCAACAATTGGCTAAGCTTCTGGTGTCTTTGAAAGAGGATCCAGTATCTGTCTGCCTGGGATGACATGATCGACAGACCACGATGCTTTGCCAGAGATGGCCTGCACCTGTAACCCTTAGGATTGCAGATACTGGCTAAAGGCTCTTGCCACCCCTATAGTGCCTTTTTTAGGCAAGGTTCAGATGACAAATTCACCACTGTAACAGGCACAAGCAAGCAAAATCTGAGGGTAATGCTACTCATTGCTAGAAGTCTAAACCTCAAAATGCACTCACTCGAGGCACTCCTTAAAATGGAGATCATTGACATCTGTGCAGTGACAGAGACCTGGTTCAAGGCTCCAGAGAGCACCTCTACATTACCAGGCTATAACTCATACCACACCTTTCAGCCACCTAACCTGGGCTGAAACACTAAAGGTGGAGGCATGTCCATATTCATCAAGGATATCCACAGCTCCAGGCTAGTTGCTCAGCATAATGTAACCAAGATTATTCAAGTGCAACTAACTCTGGCAAGACCGCAATCCAAATTGTAACTTGCTACAGATCCCCCACCATGCCCCAGGATTCCCACTCCTCATTTCTTGATACACTGGAAAATATTAGGGTACAACCCAACACCCTAATAATGGTTGATTTCAACTACCCCACCAGTAACTGGCAAAACTACTCATGCACCAACTCTTTTGCTCAATGTTTTCTGGAATTCATAAATTCCAATGCCTTGGATCAACTTATCCACACCCCCACCAGTGGCAGCAATAGCCTAGATCTGATCATTACCAACATGGGCGACCGGTGCTCCACACCAGAGGTCAATTCCTCATTGGTCAGATCTGACCACAAGCTAATCAGCCTAGACATCCACATCCCGCCCCCACCCCCCATTAGGGAAACCACCGTAAAAAATTGTTCCAAAGCCAACTTCATGCTTCTTAGGACAGAAGTGGCAAACTTCATGACACCCATGCATACAGACAATAGAGGTACGACTGCTGAATCCTACACAAATGAACTTTATAAGCACTTACACGAGTGCATGGATCGTGCTATCCCTAACAGAACCAAGATGCTATCCTCCAAAAAAAGGAAGTCAGTCTGGTAGTCCCCTGCCATAAACAAACTCTACAACAGAAGAAAACAACTGTTGCGAAAAAGAGTAAAATCCCATGATGGGAAGAACTCCCTGGTCAGCCTCAGTAAAAAGCTGAGATCCCTCATAAAATCCTCCAAAGCTAGTAATGAAAACAAAATCGCCACTGATTCTAAAGACAACTACAAAACATTCTATAGCTATGCCAAGAATCTCAATGGCAAAACTCAGATCTGCTCTGAGTTACAGCACAATGGCACTAAATATACAGAACCATCTGATATTGCCAACATCCTGGCAGATAGGTTCAGTGCTAAATTTACCCCCCCCCCCACCACCACCCCCTAAAGGGCCCATCTCTATACTGGAAGAATGCAAAGTTCCTGTAATCATGGCTGCACAGGTAAAAACCACACTCTCCAAAGCCAAGAACACAGCATCCATGGGACCTGACAACATCCCAGGCTGTGTTCTACATGAACTACAGAATGAACTGACACCCCACCTAAGCACCATGTTCAATCATAGCCTCACCTCAGGCTTTGTGCCCACTGAATGGTGCACAGCGATGGTTGTCCCACTCCATAAAGGGGGAGCCACTACGGACCCTGTGAACTACCGCCCCATTAGCCTAACGAGCCTGGTCTGCAAGGCCATGGAACGTATCATCATGGAACTTATAAACAAAGACATTTGTAATCTCCAAACTCTGGACCCTACCCAGTTCAGGTTTGTAAAAGGCAGATCATGTCTCCTAAACCTGACTTGACTTCTTTGAAGCAGTCACCAAAGTCGTAGACGAGGGTAAGGGGGTTCACACAGCCTATCTAGATCTCACCAAGGCTTTTGACACCATCTCCCACTCTGGAATTATAGATAAACTCACTAAACTAGGTATAAATACCTATGTCATAAGATGGGTTGCCATCTGGCTCACTGGCAGAACCCACACTGTGAAAGTAGCAGACTCCAAATCCAACTTCAGACCAATGACAAGTGGAGTACCACAGGGTTCAGTCCTGGGTCCTCTCCTGCTTGGTATCTACTTTTCTGAAGTACAGGCTAATACAGATGGTCTTTGGCTAATGAAGATCGCAGATGACTGCAAACTAGGAGCCATAATTGAAACTCCTAATAATGTGGACATCCTACAAAAGGGCCCTCACTGAGACAGATGCCTGGTGTCAAAGCCATGGCCTCAATCTCAATGCCAAAAAGTGCATTGTCATCCCCTTTGGTAAAAACTCTGCACCCATGAGCTACCACATAGGTGGTAGTCTACTTAACACCAAAAGTGTGGTAAGAGACCCTTGGAATCAGGTGGACAGTAGCCTCTCCTTTGATAATCACATTGCCGCAGTAGTCAGGAAATCCTTCTACATGGCACATCTCATCAGAAAAGGTTTCTCATCCAGGAAAAAAGAGGTCATTGTTCCCCTGTACTTGTCACTCATTAGACCCATTATAGATTACAATGCCCCTTTTGGTATGTACCTCACAAGACATCTACAACAACTGCAAAGGCCGCAGAAATACCTCACAGAGAGGATTACTGGCCTCAAACAGATGCCCTACACAGACCGTCTCAAAAAACTCCAGCTTTACTCCGTCGTATATCGCCTACTCAGAGGCGATCTCTGCCTAACATACGAAGCTATGTCAAACCCAGAGCTGTTGGACATGCTCCACTTAAAGAAATCCCAATCTCTCCAAGCTACACTCTTTAGGGACCTAAACCTTGTCACCAGAATAAACAGAACATGCTGGAGGGATAGATTCCTGTCTCAGAGACTTCCCATACTCTGGAACAAACTACCTGTCTATATCAAACAAAGCTCCTCATTAGCACTCTTCAAGAAAATTCTTGATGATTGGATGGGAAATAGGAAATTCACCCCAGGGATCACCTCTGTGGCTCTGCTTGACAGGGGCACAGCAATATAATTTTCTTGGGTGGCGAAAGCCAGGGTACTTTTTTGGCTAGGCTTGTATAGGCCCTAGGGCCAATACCCTAGTACCTACCTATGAACCTATGAACCTATGTTAACAGAACTGGAATTCTTAACCCTTCAGGTTATTATCTACCCCTCCTCCTTCATTTAGTAATTTATTTCATATATTTCATTCATAACTATAGTAATGAGTATACAACTCATTGCACATCCCTGTGTTATACCACTCTTCATATGTACCTCCTGGCTTAACCAGCCATTTACAAGTATTTTACTTAATTATCACTATACACTGACATACATGAATTCCTAACTTTCTCACTTATATTATATTCTTTCATTATCACCCATAAGATTTCATGCCCAATTATATCAAATGCCTTAAGGTCTCCTATGATGATTTTCACTTTCTCTTTTCTGTTCATAATAACATTTACAATTTCTCAATCATTAATAATTCTTAAACTGCGGGGAACTCCTTTTTTGGATCTTGTAGCTGTTGTTGGAGATTCTCTACAGTACGTTCTATTTTATTCTATTCTATGGAGACACAGCCAGGACATACTTTGACTGTTTGCAGCTATGGTACATGCTGCCCCAGGTACTATGAATGCAATGGAAAAGCTAAGGGATTAACAGTTTGTGATAATCCACTGCTGGCTTTTTGCACTATCTCTGTAGATAATATCTCTGCTAATAATAGTGCCAAGGATGATACTGAAATAGAACATTTGCAGCAAATTTTGAAGACCCTGAGATTTAAAATTGAACAGTATAAAAGACTGCAGTGGCAGAGATTAAGTTGTAATGCATATCTCTCATTGGGCGTTGTACCTAGGGGGTTCAGAATTGTTAAAATGCTGACGTATGGGAATAAATATCCGGGACTGCTACTGAAATGGCAAGAGCTGAATTTGCGGCTTAGAGCAGATTATGTAAAACTGATGAATGATTTTTTTTCCATACATGAAACAGAGTTAATAGTGGAAATTGAGGCTTTGGAAAATCAATTACTAAATGCCTCTGGGTTTTCTGCTATTTCTGGTGAATATAATGATCTGTTTGTGTATCTCAGAATTGTGAAGATAAACTGATTGCTACTAAAAAGTGTAAACTTCTGAGAGATTTTAATGACTTTAAGAGCCAGAATATTTTCTCTTGGCCTAAAGTGAATCATCCAGTGAATAAGCATCCTTCTGGGGGAGCCCACCAATTAGCACTTCATCTGAATATGGCTACACCCCCTATAATTGAACCTACGAAGTGTGGTGAAGCCGTAAACCAGTTTGTTTCATCGTGATAGACAAGCCAATGTCTGCTGAAGGGAAATCAGCAGATAAAACAAATGCTTCTAATTCTGCTCATGATATGGTGTCGGGATCTGATTTAGTTAACTTACCTAATGATGGCAAAAGGAACAGCGATCTTCAGTCTTTTTTTACAGAGCCATTTTGTTTTACATTAGCCAATGGCAGTGAAGGAAACAGTGAGAGATTGGAACAGCAGCTGCAAACGTATGAGGAACAGCAAGGAAGAAGGTGAATGCAGACAACAGAGAATCAGTTAGGTAGGCCAATAGCTGGAAATGAAAAAGGTGAAGACATGATTGTTGTAAATAACTCTGTGCTTAATTTATCAAGTTGCTTGTGGACCTCGGCATAGATACAACTTTTAAGTAAGGGTCTTACTTTTATCCCTTCAGCTGCTGGCAAGTTATCCGAGAGGTTAACTGAATTAAAACTATTTGCCAGATCAATTGACTTGAAATTGTTATATAAGGATAATTTACAGTCAGATGTGCCTGTACTAAAATGAGCAAGTACATTTGTGCCTTATAGTACCCCCACTGTTAAGGCTTTTGTTGATATGTGCGAGCAACAGTTTTATCAATCATATTTTCAGAATCAGAAGAATGCCCTGTCTGCTCTATGCTTAAATAATGATATCATAATTAAGCCTGCAGATAAGGGAGACATGATTGTGGTGATGAATATGTCTCGGTATAATGAGTGGATGCATCAGTTTTTGTTTGATGGATCAACCTTTGTTAAAGTTGATAAGAAGTTTGTTTTGGATATCATAATGAAAGTTAAGAGTTTTTTGTATGATTTATTGAAGAATGCTTTGCTAACACCTGAAACTTATAATTATTTATGTCTAGCCAATCTTGTGGTGCCCTTTATATACGGATTGCCTAAGATCCATAAATGTTTGTTAACAGCACCTATGAGACTGATTGCCTCAGATAAAAAATGGGCCACTATAGCCATTTCTAAATATGTAGATCACCAGCTTTCCCCTTTATTCAACTCTTGAAATAGTTATATTAAGGATACCCATGACTTTCTTCAAGCCCTTAATGATTGGTCAACAACTCATGTATGTGAAGGGATGTTATTAGTGACCATGGACATTAAGTCCCTGTTCACAGTTATACCTAATGAGTATGGGATTGAATCTGTATGGGAATTTTTAACTATGCATAAAATGTTTGATACGTCAAAAGTGGAGCTTCTATGTGCTATGTTAGACTGTATTTTAAGCAGTAATGTATTTACATTTATGATGAATATTACCATCAGTGCTTAGGAGTAGCAGTGGGTACACCAGCTGTGAACACCTATGCAAATTTAGTATTGGCTAGGTGGGAGAAGAAATATATTTTTCTTGAAGGAGATAACAATTATAGGAATGAACATCTACTATTTTTTAAAAGATTCATGGATGATATCTCCCTCTTGTGGAAAGGAACAGAAGGAGAGTTAGCATTTTTTTATAAATTTTCTTCACTCCACCATGAATTTTCTAGAATTTGATATAAAATCTTCCTATATGGAGATTAATTTTTCTTGATAAAATAATATCTAGGTGTGATGCTTCTTTTGACTCTGTAATACATAGGAAAAATTTACAAGCAGTTAGATATGTACACTCCCAGAGTATGCACCCTCAGTATATTTTTAAAGGTGTGGTGAAAGGGCAGTTTATAAGAGCTGGTAGGCTTAGCACTAAGGATGGTAAGTTTAACATGGAAATGGAGGGAATGGTAAAATACCTTTTGGATAGATATAACACTGTTATGGTTGACTGAACTAAAGATCTAGTTACTAGACTAAGAGAGGATGTTGCTAAACCTTATTTGTTAGTTAATAGTGGCAACTGCCCAGCCCAAGAAAGAAGGAATAGGAAGATTAGTAAGGTTAATTATTAGATGGAATTTAATAGACACACTAGAGCTTTACAACAGATTATTAAGAGAAATTGGACTATTTTAGTGTCCAATCAAGAAGTTAGTGAGATAGTGGGGAGTGCACTATGTTTTGTATTTTAGAGAGGAAAGAACCTGAAGCAGTACCTGTGACACGAAGATTTAAATAAGAACAATATAATGAAGAGACCTGTAATGAAATCAAGTACTAAATCATGCCATAATTGTACACATTGTAAGGGCATTAATATGGATTTATATTCTGTACACCCCCTTAGTCAAGAGAGGTTTGAGTTTAGGGCTACAGGTACTTGTATTACAGAAAATGTGGTTTATTTTATGAATTGTATAGCCTGCCAGTGTTTTTACATCGGCAAGACAAATAAAAAGTTGAAGGAAAGAATAAGTTCCCATCTTTCGGGCATTCGTAGGAATGTCCATACTAATGCTTTATTGAAGCATGTGGCGAGTTTAGGTGATGAGCATAAGTTTCAGTTCAGGATTTTGCAAGTGTTAGCTGCAAATAAAAATGGGGGAGATCTAGTCAACACAACTGAATTAGGTGAATATAGATGGAGAAGTCTTTTTAGAGCAGATCATGTACCAGGTTTAAATGGTACTGTCAGTATTAAACCTGTCTTAAAACATAAACATGATTTGGTATAATAAAGAGTGAACATCATTATGTGGTTAGGGATTTGCTTGTATTTATGATAGGGCACTTTAAATCCGTAATTGCCATTGAGGGTGTTTTTTAATGACTGGCTGTGTTTGGTGTATATAAGAAGTACATTTATTTAATTTTTATGAAACATAGAGGAAGAGTATTAACTCGAAAGCTTTGTTTTACTGTATTTTATTTGTTGTTTTATTAAAGTGAGCTTTCTTAAGAACGGTGGACTTCTGGCTGTTTTTGTTTTACATTTTATGTTTTTCATTAATAATTCTTGAAAAATCTTCCCCTTTATACTATATATGTTATCTTCCATAATATTTTCCATTTTATTTTTAAATCATTTTTGTATTATTTTCATAAAGATCTTATAATCATTATTATTCAATACCATTGGTCTGCAGTTTTGTAATTCTGCTCTATCTTCTTTGTACCTTATGAATTTAGGTATTCCACTACGCAGTTCTTTACACATAAAATCTTTGTTTAACCAGTCATTCGAAATCTTAAAAAAAATTAGATTTTTTGCAAGTCCCTTAAATTTTTATACATTTTATACTCTATTTCATCCAGGCCTGCAGCTGAATCTATATTTACTTATCCTAATACTTAGCTCATTTAAAGAAATCTCATTTTCCAACTGTTTATTCTCTTTTTCTGTTAACACTTTTATTTTCCATGTTTTTCACTACCTTATTTTTGTCTTAAAAAATTTCTTGTACATATTGTTCTACACTGTTCATAATATTTCCTGAGTTCTTTTTATTTCTCCTTTTACATTTTTTATTTCTTTCATCATGCTATTGTCTTACTTTACTAATCTGCTTAATTAACTCGATACTTCTTTTCTTTTGCCTTGTAAACATATATTTTCTCATATAACAATTCTTACATTTTTTCTTGATTTCTTTCATATAATTCTTTTTTTCTGCCAAAAATGCTTTCTATCTTTATGTTCTAAATTTTCCAGTACATGCTCATATATTCTTTTATATTTTTCTTTTTCTAATTTTCTTACATCATATTGCCACTGAAAAAAACTTTTTTTATGTTTTTCCTTAAATACCATTCACCATTCAGAACAATTTTTATAAAATGTTCGCATAATAATATGATATTTGCATAAATGAATTATTAATGTATTTCCTTCTTCATTTCACATTTTCTCATTTAACCTTTTTATTCCTTTGCCTATTTTTATATATTCCTTGTTTTCTTTTATTACTAGCCATGTTGCAAGATGATCAGAAAATCCTGTTTCAACTACCTCTGTTTTCTTTTAACTAAAACTTATAATACTAGAAAATAACTATTTCAGTTCTATACATACCCATTTTGTAAGTCCATGAATCTTTGTCCCAAACTTTTAACTAACCACATCTTATAACTTCCTATATTTTTCTTATATCATTTCCTTTCTTTTTACGCTTCCTCTTAAATCACAACTAAAGTCTTCGGTTAGTATGATATTCATATTTATCGCTACAGTCTAAAATCTGATGAAATAGGAGTTCCCTTTCTTTATAGTTAGTATAAGCATATAATGTTCTAATTCTATATACTTGATCTTTCCATTTTAAATCGCCAATGGTTAATTTTCCCATTTTTGCTAAAGTTGCATCTAATATCTTTACTGTAGTTTTACAGAATACAGCTATTCCTGAACACATCTCATTTCCAAAATTCGAGATTATCTTTCCCCCTCATGCTTTCTCTGTTTGTAATCTTAATTTGTTTTTTAAAAATCTTGTGTCTTCTAGTATAATTATACCTATATTACATGTATTACACCACTCCAAAATTCTTGTGCTTTTTAGTATATTCTTAATACTATCTGCATTTACAAAAGCACTCTAAAATTTTCATTTTCTCTTAGATTCATGGTTTCATAAATTCATAGCTAATTCCTAGGCTATCTTTATTAAAAAGCTATTGAAAGTCTAATCAATTTTCTTGCCAAAGGTAAGAATCAAAACACCTTAACCATATACCAAACTTCATTCTTTTGCTGTATATATTATTTTTCAAACCTTTCCTTTCTTTTTTATTTTGTACTTATCCCTTTAAATTTTCTTCTTCTGTCTTTTAACATTTTACCAAAACCTGATGAGGGAGCCTAGAAGCCATTGTACATTTTCCCAGTATATTTTTATTAAAAAATAAAATAAAATAAATCAACATATCAAACGTCTTTAAATAAATCCAGTTTCAAAACATTTAAATTACATCAACATTTAAAGATACTTTCAAGCTATGTTATCTAACATATCTAAACCAGCACTGTTAGCTAGTGTATATCTGTGTGATAGAGTATGTGTGCAGTATGTATAATCTGTGTTAACATTTGTACAGCTCTGTTTCAGTACACTTATTTTCTTTTTATATACTTCAGTGGGTAACTCCAGAAAATATTGAATGAATCTTACTAATTTTGCTTATCATTATAAAAACTCTGTATAAATACTTCCAGGTAAATATTTTCAAATACATGTTGTATATTAAGACACTGAGTGATTTTAGTATTAATGATTTGTTCTTTACCTCAGGATTCATAAACATCGCTGACACAATTGCGGCCAGCCCTCCTTTGTGTTTTGCATGAGCCTGTTGAATCCCCATGCTCACTAGCAAGACTTTGCAAAGAACAGCTCATTCAATATACACCTTGCAGCTGCAGCAGCAACTGTGGAAAGAGTGAGTAATTGTATGGCAAAGGCACAAAAGGAAGGAGGAGCACCAGGATATGGGAGAAGATGGGGTTCTGCAGCTGCTATCCCTGCCAGCTGTGACTTAGTGGGAGCTTACTCACCACCCTGGATGCAGTCAAAATTGGGAGCTGGATCAGATGATGGAACCAGTGCTGGGCAGGGACACAACTCAATGAGTCCCCATAGGAGGATCTCCATGTGACCAATGGATCTTCTCTACTATAGCTACCAACATTTTCTTCATGACTTTGTCACCTAACGAGTTTAGGCTAACAGGCATGTCTCATCCCTGGTCTATTCTTTCACCCACTTTGTCTCCATCACTGGCTCTGCTACTGGTTGGTACAACAATATCAGCATCCAGTGCAGGTACATTGGGGCACTCAATTATGGTGAAATAGAGCTCCAGACACTCATCAAGGGTGGAAGAGAATGTATTCAACATACTAGTGATGAGATACTCTAAATAAATTATTTTATATCAGTATTTAGGAAAAAGCAGAGGTGGTTGCCAGAGTGAAAGAACAGAAAATGAGAGAGGGATGAGAAACACAAAGGGAGGTATAGAGACAGGAAGACAAGTTGCTGGAACCGAAGGAAGACAAGAGGTAAGTCCAGGGGATGTCATGCCACCAGTAATTGTGAAGAATCTGCAAGGTCTGTTGTCAGCCACTCTCACAGATCTCTGTAACTAACTCCTTGTTTAAGAAAAGCTGCCACAGGACTGCAAATTAGCTACACATTGCAAAAGTTGTGCAGAAAATACTGAAAGGAGCCACACAATTCCTAAAAGATTGTCTCCAGGATGAATGCCAGCACAAGTCTGTAGGCAACAATCCTGCCATTCAGTCTAATCTAGTTTTCTAACTGGATAATACTGAAAACTGCCAGAAGATACCCAGTCAATATGATTTACCATGAGTTTAGCAAAACCTTTACTCTCTCCCCACATATGGCTGACTGGCAGGCTAGGAAGAATGAACTTCCTGTGAAGAAGATATTCAGGTTGATTAAGAAATAACTAAATGCAGGAATCTGGGATGGCCATGAGCAGAACATTATCAGTAGTGAGAAACGTGGTTAGTGGGGGTCCTGTTGGTGTATGTCTTTGCTCAGATAATCTTGGGGTATTCCTGTAAGCTATCAACAGATGCACTAAATGCAGCCATCCTATTATCAGATGGCAATAACACAGACGTTTGACTTCAGTGACCTTAGATAGTAGTATAAGCCTACAGAATGCATCAGTAGGCTAGCAGCAGAGTAAGCTAAGCAGGGAGAACTGACGATTAAATAGCACACTGTTTTACTTCAAGAGTCCAAGAACCTACAGAAATGTGTGCCATCTGGGTGATGGACAAACTAGGCACCAATAAGCAAGTGAAGGTCACTGCAGGGAGGAGGGACATCAGTCCTATCTGTATAACAATGAAGTGAAAGTGAACTGATTCAAGAAGTAGAGATTAAATCTTCCCATTCCTCAGGTCATGCATCAGTTCACAGCTTCAATGTCATGCACAGGATTTCCTATCAAGGAAAATGAGATAAAATAGTTTCATATGGTGCAAAGATAACCCACAAGAACTGAGAGAGGACAATACTAAAAAGAGTACTATAGGCTTACAAAAATGGATTTGTTTGCCATTAACATCAGCAGCAGTGGCAATGTTTCCCCCATTTTCTACATGAGATTTGCTTACCACAGAGGAGATAAGAAAGAGATGCACGACATGGCTGCAAACCGCTGCATTAGACACTGTGGGAGCAAGTCCAAAGAGGTAACCAGAAGAGTAAACAATGCAAGGGTGGAAGTTACAAAACTACCAAACTGAGTGTGTCACTTTGAATCTCACCATAAAGAAAAACTGCTCCACAGAGAGAGTGGTGGATTAAATGAACATGCTACAATAGGACTTGGTCAATAAAAGGAACACTGAAGGTGTGTAGGATATTTGGCATAAAGACAATTGCAGTTTTTGAATATTTCAGGGAAAAAAACATTGAGGCTGCTGCAAGGGGTGATTTCTGCTTACTTTTGAGATACAGCCGCTTTGATGTTGATTGAGTTAATGCCAGAGGTGAAGCATAGCTTTCTATATAGACTGTGGGAGATGTCTCTGAAGAAAAACATGTTTCTTGTACTGCACTGAAAGCATTTCATGCTGTTTCTGGAAAAAAAACATATTGCTTCTAACAGGATGGGGGCAGCATCATTTTGCTAGTTGCATCAAAAAGGCAGACTTTGATGCCAAATTTATATTTTCCTAATGCCATGACCCATGCAATTTAACTAATTCCCCTTTACTAGCATTTGTTAGAGAGACCATTAGTCCACTCTTGGTCAATACTTTCAGCTCTGGAAAGTGGATTTTTTCAAGGGCATCTAAAAAATGTTTAGGTCCTTTTTGTAGGATGTCATACCACATTAAACACAAATACCCTAGACAGTGCCTAAATTTAAGGCAATGGCTGGTCTCTACATACAACTTTGAAACTCTGATTAGCAAAAATACCCATTGTGTTATTTGAAATATTTATCTTACTAATACTAAATAGACAGAGTAATTGTATACTACTTGGATTCATTTTTTTCACGCTATTCCTACATCCCCACACTATTTTCTCAGTTATTTTGTTGTGGGGTTGGGAGTGATGCAGAGCACAGAGAAAGATGGCAGTGTGATCAATGGCTTCTCAGCTAAGGGAAGGAGTTTAGTGGTTACAGTTCGGTTCGTTCATGTAAAGTCCCCATGGAAGTAGGTTTTCATGCTGTAAATGGTGGGCAGCAATGGATGCCTTTGGAACAATCACAAGCTGGACAAATTACTAGATATGCTGGCTGCTGTGGATGGAGACATTACAGTCATATAAAAAGGGCCTGCTGCACATGCAATATGACATTGGCATGGGAGGATACACTGCATACATGAGTTGAAGCTGAATGTTCCAGAAGCTGATAGTAGTGTCACTGACAAAGCAGATAAGACTGCTTCATGAGGCACCAGCAATCCCACAAATTAAGCAGGACAAATTGAAAAACAGGTCAAGCAAATAAAATATGTGAGTGGCTAGCCTCCCAGATGATGTGGAGAATACTGACATGATAGAGTTCCAACAGAAGAAAATAAGATGCATTTCACATCAGCCTATGGACATTAATTTTACTGTTGACTGGGCACATTAGTGTGACAATCTTAGAGGTCGCCAGCTGGGAATCAGACATTTGATTTTAAGTTTCATAGACACAGGGGCAAGATGTGGCTGCTGTGCAAGGTGAATGTGAAGAGGAGGAACTGTTTGTTGACAGGATGCAGAATGACATTTTTTTCACAGGAGACAAGCACTGAGTGAGGTCTTGTGGCAGTGGTAGGACCTGGGAGGTGAGGCTACGCTGGTGTACCCTGCCACCATAGTGATTTACTAGCAGGTGAACATGCTACTGTACAATTTTACTGAAGTGCTGTAAAATGTGCAGGGAGTATGTACTGAAAGGCAGCCTAAGCAGGAGAGATGATAGAAAGCAGCAGACATGGAGGTAAATACAGATCTTAATGAGATCAGTGAGGTAATGGATTGCTAACAATGGTGTCACCAAGAAATGCAAAGAGGGAGTTCCAGAGAAAAAGGAGGATAACACCTAGCTGTGGATTCTGTGTTCATGCTGAGAGCAGAATGGAGAAGAGGGACAGTGCCTATTAATAAAAACATGGGATAAATCACTCTAATGTTGAAACAGCATAGATGGAGGTCGTGGACCTAGACAGTGTGTTCAGTGAGGTAGCGGGAAGTGGAATGATGAAGGAGATTGGGCAGACAGAACCTAAATGTGTTGAACCTAAAGGTGTTGCTGTGGATGATGATTTACTGAGTCCTACGGAGCAATGGTCAGTCAGTAGGGAGAGGACATGAGGGGCGAGGTATGAGCAGTTGTCTGATGGAGGAAGAGAAGGAGCAGGGAGGAAGATCTCCTGAATCAGGTAGGAATAGATGGTGGGCAATAGATAGTGGAATTCATGCATTGGTGCTTGACACAGACAGTCTGTTTGGTGTCTGATTTCTGTTTTATCTATGCATGGCCCTTATAAGAGTACTGGAAGGAAGAATGGCTGTCTGACCACCACTTAGCTGATGGCCCTGTTGTGTAGCCTTGTTTTCTGTGTGTGGTATTGAGCACCAGTTAGGGGACGGTCCTGGTGTGTAGCTTTGTGCCCTGTGTGTGGCTAGTGAGCACCAGTTAGGGGATGGTCCTGGTGTGTAGCCTTGTATCCTGTGTGTGGCTAGTGAGCACCAGTTAGGGGATGGTCCTGGTGTGTAGCCTTGTATCCTGTGTGTGGCTAGTGAGCACCAGTTAGGGGATGGTCCTGGTGTGTAGCCTTGTGTTCTGTGTGTGGCTAGTGAGCACCAGTTAGGGGACAGTTCTGGTGTGTAGCTTTGTGCTGTGTGTGTGGTAGTGAGCATCAGTTAAGGGATGGTCCTGTTGTGTAGGCTTGTGTTTTGTATGTAGCTAGTGAGAACCAGTTAGCAGATGGCCCTGTTGTTTAGACTTGTGTTCTTTGTGTGGCTAGAGAAGATCCTGAGTGCTTTGAATTTGAATTCTTGACTTATGGATTAGTTGTGGAGTGAGCCAAGGAGGTGCAGTGATTTTGTGCATGGTGGCTGCAACCATGTTTGTCACTTGCTTGGTCTGTGTTGGTTATCTATCCCTGCCAAAGCATGGCTGAAAGGTAGCACTCTTGTTTTCATTTGAACTATTTAAAGACAGTTGCTCTATTCTATTTCCAGGAAGTTCTTTCACAATAGGGAACTATTAACTGCTTTGCTGGCTTGAGTTAAAGGGGAACATTTGAATTATAAGGGCTGATAAGGAAGAAATGACACAGCTGACATAATAGTTAAGGCCTTTGCCTATCAAGCGCAAGGTCCTGCTTTCAGTTCTGACCTCCAGACAGTGTCTGTGTTGAGTTGTCATGTCCACCCCTCTCTGTGTGGTATTTCTCCTACCTTCCAAAAACATGCAGATTATCTCCATTTCAAACTTGAGAGATATACTAAGTGAGTGCACTGAAAATTGGATGGTGTCATGGTCAGTAGGATAAATACAAAGGTAGTGCCTACTGGGGGAAGAGCTGAGTAGGCCAATCCCTTTAGGTATCAGCTGTGGAGCACAGTAGCCTCTAGACAGGTGAACTGGATCACAGACTGTGCTGTGACAGATTAGCCATGCAGCATTGTTAACAGTGGCCATTGGTGATTTGGTCATGTTGACTAATGTTGCAATAGACTGGCATGAGTGTTTAATAAAGATAAGCAGATTGAAGGTCTGACCTCTGCTAAGGGCCCGTAGTGTAACCAATACTTGTGTATTGCACAGAAACTTAGACAGTGAAGGCAGAGCAGCTCAGGAAGTAAGATGTGATGAAGATGAAGTGTCCGAGATGGGTGGTACAATGCTGGGACAGATAGTGAAATGTTAAAATCAGAGCAAAAGCCAAAATAGCTCCAATTGTACAGAAGGTCAAAGAGAACAGATTACAGTGTTTCAGGCTCATGTGCTAGAAAGCAGATGATTTAGTGAAACACAATCTGGCAGAAATAGGAATGCAGGAGGGAATAAGGATGTCCACCGAAGAAATGGATGGATGACTTGCGAAGTGGCACTGTTTGATGGGTTCTGTAATTACATAAGTATATGACTGTATTCAATATACTACTGCAATATTTGTTACCCAATAAATATGTTTGTATGGAAAAAGACAAACAAGAGTTTGGAGTCTGCATGTCCTCCCTGCATTCATGTGGGTTTCCTCCAGGTGCTCTGGTTTCCTCCCCCATTCAAAGACATGCATATGTAGCGTTTCTCCCCAGGCCTCTGCTGAAAATTGTCTACGTTCCAAGTCGGACTTTCCCTGTTAGTAAATAATAAATAAATAAATATAAAAGGGGTCTTCCAGCTAGGTGGAGAATAAATTGCAGCGGTCAAGTAGTGGTATTTGCAGCAGAAAGTAGTTGGTAGTATGTGATAATCATATGTAGGGGTAAGGATAGGAAGTGGTGGTATAGATTACAAAGTTGTTGATAGGCTGAAAAGGGGGAAGTTTCCTGAAAGGGGTTCATAACTAGGAGTGACAACAGTGTAGATTAAGTGGGGAATAATAAGGAGTGGCTTTGTGATGGAAGGGTGAAGGACATGGAAGGAAAAGGAGGGTGGTAGCACCTACAATCTTAGGTGGATGTGAAGATGGCTTCAGCTGAGGCAGGCATGGTGGTACAGATCTGGAGGTTGTGTTGGCTCCCAATGGTTCAATGGGTTTAGCCTAAGTGGGTACAGAAGGGCATGATAAAGGATACCAAGGTGAGTCTGGTTTATTTCAAGTCTAATGAAGGGGAAACTAAACCACATGGTGAAGAAAAAGTAGGTGATGTAAAGGTGATGTGTTTAGGGCATGGGGTTGTAATGCTGCTGGAAGTAAAGTTATGGCTGGGGAACAGTAGAAAGTTAATGCAACGTGGGCATGAGATAAGCTGCAGCGATGAGGCAAGGGGATAGATGAAGAAATAGGTTGTGATTGGGGTTAATATTGCAGTGATAAATGAAGGGAACGTAGATGGCAAAAAGTAAGGAGGGGAAACGAGATGGGTTATAGTATAATACTATGTGGATAGCAGGAATGCTGTATTGGCATCGGTGTAGGACCAAGCAGGGATGATAATAGGGTATATGTGGAGTTCTTTCTACATCTGGTGATGGTAAGAAGGGAGCGGGAGGGGGCAGTTGGTATGCATTTTAAAACAGTGCTGGAGGTGGACTAGGATAAGAAGTTTGAGATGTGGAAAGCACACATGAGGTGAACAGGAATGGGAGATGAGGCAATAGTGGTTATCTGAAGGATGGTGACTTAAAGAGAGGAAGGAATTTATCTACCTTTTCTAAGGATGACCAAATAGGTAAGTTTAAAGAAAAACAAAAAGAAGTAAGAGGAGGTGATTAAGCTAAGGTTTTACAACAGACGATAGAAGGGGATCAGAGGGGGACAAGATCAGAAAGATAGAACTAAATGTCAGGAGAAAGAACTTAAACAGTTCTAGAACATGACAGAAAAGGCTGAGGTGGTCTTGAGGTGCAGATTGGTGACTGACAGGGTACACAGAAGTGTGTTTCTTGTCCTAGAAGCTGAAGGATAGAGGGAAGCCTGCAGGCGAGAGCACTTAGAGTAAGTGAAGAAGGGCAAGAATCCATGATGGAGGGGAGCAGAGAAAGATTTAAGGTGCCCTGTCAAGTTATTTATGGCTACAAGATAGTTAGGCCAAGACAAACAACAGGTCAGGTGGAGGATTAATATGCAAGGGCTATGCAACAGAAAGTAGCTAATGATAAATAACGTGACAGGGATGGACGAGGAATTGAATGCAAAAAGTATTTGTGGGGGGGAGCAGCACAGAGGAACAGGTTCCTGGCAGATTTATATAAACTGGTGTATAGTGAGGTGGAGGACGAACTCTTGGTGGCATTTTGAGAGACAATAGAGGGGAAAGGGTTTCCAGATTTGCCTAAGCATTTAATAGTAGTTTTTTGATTGAAAAGCAAAAACAGAACAGAGGTAAGGTTCTGATTGGCAGATATGCTTAGTTTGTGTGGGAGAGGGAGGCAGAGAGTGCAGGGTTATTATGGAAGTAATGACGGAGTGGGGCAACATAGAGACAGTAAAAAGATGGACAGGTAGGAACAGTTACTAGGGGTATGGTATAACTATAGTGATTAGTAGAGAAAGGTGAGGAATTGCAAAGGTGACAGAGAGAGAGAGAGAGAGAGAGAGAAATTGAAAAACAGAGAACAAGAGAGAGAGGGTGTTACATTATGGGAGGTGTGGAGAGCTGACAGAAGTGGGCAGGTAGGCAGTTCACCATTGAAGAAAACTGGGGGAATAGGATTGTAGTACAAAACTGGAGATTACAATGAGAATAGGTTAAAGTGGATAGCCCTACCCAGGCACTGGTGTTAGGAAATTGTAGTGGTGGGTGACAGGAGTTTACTGATAATGCTGTCTACCCAAAGTCTACAACAAAAATGTAAAGGAATACATATTCTTGTCCTTATATAGATATTAAGTGAGAAATAATGTATCTTGGTGCAGGACAAGCTGTTGTATGCTGTACTTTGAATTGCGTAGCTCTGTATTTTTATAGGGACATCACAAAGATTTGTTGAAAAACACATTTTTTATGTTCATCATGAATTGCATGATCAAAATACTGAAAAAGAAACATGGCATCAAAGCAACAGATGACAGTCTAACAGGAAAAGAGCAGACCTGAATTGTACTGACTGCATTTTTTTGTTCAATCAAAACAGAAGGAGCTTAATGAGAAACATATATATGCAGATCTTAATACGTGTCTGCAGTTCCCTGAGAGACTGATGTGCCTTGCTGGGTCCTTTAGCTTCAAAACGCCACATGCTGTTAATTGGGTAGAGACACTGATGAAATTGTTTGCAGTGGAGAGGAGGGAAAGTCATATGAGTTATTTCAATATCAAATGAAACATCAAGGAGAAAAAAATATAATGGACTCAAAAGTCATTCTGCAGGGTTAAGTTAAGTTAAGTTCATTTTCAATTGGTCTTTGATATATGAATAGCAATAACCAAACTATTTGTCTTTTTTCTTTTCTTTTCCACTCCTTCATTTCTGTCTCATTTCTGTCTCTAAACCTGATTAATCTTTTTCTTGAAAAGTCAACTTATGCCCCTCCCCATGCAGTCATATATTCCAAATGTAAATTATTTAGCAGTCTTTCTGTCATCTGGTCGCAGAAGTTTCCATCAGTAGCCTTTTGTAGCACAGAGGATCACTTATAATGCTGAGTCACAGGTATTGCATTCTCATGTAAAAGTAATGTTGATATCAATTCTTTTTTACTTTCATAACGATCATATAATCCTGATGAAAGAAGAAATACACACACGCAAGGTATGCTGTGCTGTGCTGCAGTGAATGAAATGCAGCCTGCTTTGTGTAACTTAAGAAGTCTGGAATGTAATATATCAACTGGAGCTGCAGGCACTGTGACCATGACTCAGGAGCCCATATGCATAAAAAAGTAGTCATGGTATTTATCACCTTACTTTATGTAATTATTCAATAGTCACCCAGGTATGAAGGGGTACAATACGTTTATAGGGGAATGCACTTCTTTTTTTAACAGGCAGTCTCATGAGACACTGAACAAGTCACAAACAGCAGCATATTGCATACGAACACAGATGTAGAAAACTGTAGGTCTGCCATTCATTGAGACGGTGTCTGCATTTGGTTATAACCCTGTTAACTAGCATTTATCTCAAACTGTCCTGGACATCTCCACATATTTTTAAATCAGACAATGTTATTCTGACTGACCTCAGACTCTTTCTGTTGCCAGTCATGTAGCAGTGCACGTTTTTTTTTATTTATGTGATGATTGTTGCGGGTGTTCTAGTTGGCTACTGCCAACTTCCTGGAAACCACTACTTTGTTTTCTGGAGCTGCTGAGACAAATCACTTTCTTTTGCTCCTTTGGGTTCTCATTATGGCTCTGATTTGTTTTTGCTTCTCACCTCTTTTGACACCTTGCCCTATACCACAGATGACTCAGATTGGTACTGTACTCCATATGGTTCACAGGGTGATGTTAACCTTTTTATAGTTGCCACTAACATTTGCCTAGTTGTAGCCTCCGTCATGCAACTATTTCTTACCATCATCATGGTATAGTCTTGAAAGTCCAACACAGAGAGGAACGTATGAATTTGAACATTCATATGCTAACAGACTAATATTTCTTAAAGTCAATGGATGACTTAAAGCTAAAATTCTAGTTGTTTATTTATTTTATCTTGAAAAGGCTGGGATATTTCAGCATAATCATACAATATCAGGAGCAGGCATACAAAGACTGAAGCATACCTCACAACCTGCTGACATTTAAAATAGGAACAAAGGCCCTTGAAAATTAGGGACAGCCAGCCAAAAGTCTGGACATCTAATATGCATAAATATGAATTTCAAATAGCATGTAACTCTTCTTGCTTCTGGTTGGAATGTTGGAATGTGAGACACTATAAAAAGACACGTTTGTACATATTAATGAACTGTATTGCAAAATTCTACTGCACGGCATCATTTACTTTTGCTTCGGAAAAAAGGAGCTATAAGAGATGTGTCCTCTTTCTTTGAAATACTGTCGTTACTAGTATCAGATGTGTGTCCTCTTTCTTTAAAATACTGCTGTTACTAGTATCAAGCCTGAAAATAAAGACATACCTCCAAAAGTAAGGACATCCTGTTGAGGGCTAAATCAGGCCTGAAAATAGAACATTCCTCCAAAATAGGGGCAGTTGTGAGGTCTGGACTGAAGGTATCCATGTATCATATCATTATCATATCATGTCATGTTATGTCATATCATGTATTTCATAACACATAATAGTTTATGTTTTGGATAATATGTCTTTTAAAAAGGCTCAGTCTCTCATGTTCTGGTGTTCTAGTTTATTGCATTTATAGTTTAAGCTCAGTCTTTCTTTATTCTGTGTATCTGAATGAAAATTTATTCCTAAATTCCAGAATTAGGTCACATCTAAACTATCTGTAGCAAAGTGAGTACAACACTAATTGCTTCAATCTTTCCTTATAAGGGATTCCCACCATACCTTCTATTCTCCTGGAGAAAGGCTATATTCATTCAATCTTACACTCATTTCTTTTGTGGCTAGGTACAATATGAATATTTCAGGATTTGTTTTATAAGGTACATTATAACAGTATGATAATGTCTCTTGTTAGTATGAGCCACATACCTGAGAAGCAGGACTTCCATCCTATGTCTTGTCTTTGTCTTAGACCGTTCAGTGTGACTTACAACTCTAGTCCATTAGCTATTGTAGACAGGTTAAGAGAAAATATGCAAATGAGACTGTAATGACATTTAAAAGAGGCACGCCTTAAAACATGTGTGACAGTCTTATGTAAATGGAGTCCATTCCCTGTTCTTTGCAATTCATAGTTGCTTTTTTAGGCACATCTGCGCTGGAATCACATACCTCGTAAAAGGCAAAGTTACATCTTTTTTATATGCTTTGCAATCAGTGAAGATGCTTGCTTTTGTTGCCAGCCTGATTGTTTTTCATTCTGAGCTGCTTGTCTCAACTGCACTGAAACCACAGGCATCCGGCAGAGCTCACCAGCTGAAAAGGTGCAGGTAAAGATAAAGATTAACCCAATATAACTTTACTGACAAAGGAATTCATAACAGATTCAGAGTGACCAAGGATATTGTATGGACTCAGTAAGTCTGTATGGTTCACAGATGAGTACTGGGGGGGTGCATGTTCTTCCTGTACCTATGGACACCAGGCTATGTAGACCCCTCACTATATTTGCCATGAAGACCTTCCAGAGAGAAACTGGGGACACATTGGGTATTTCTCAGCATCTGTATCAAGGATACTTCAGTGGTTACTGGATATACACTTGGAATTACATGCCAGAGTCACCTCAGTACCAAGCCACAACCATGAGTACCTTCAATGGGTTGTCACATTTTCCAGAGGTGCTTAGTG
This sequence comes from Protopterus annectens, assembly GCF_019279795.1. Taxonomy (NCBI): domain Eukaryota; kingdom Metazoa; phylum Chordata; order Ceratodontiformes; family Protopteridae; genus Protopterus; species Protopterus annectens. The sequence continues at coordinate 1,301,063,087 of NC_056735.1, forward strand.
TGCTAAATTACATCCATGTTGCCATAAGGGCCCCATTGGGACTATTGTGGGAGGAGTGGTACCAAAAAAGGAAGGGTTACCATTCCATCAACTGTGATGCCTGGAGGTGCTTCAACTGTGTATTAGCCCAGCAATCTGACAGTGCCCAAGCATCTTAGATATGGCACACAAGCACCCTCTGCTTTGTCTTCCTGCATGGAAAGGTACTCCATGGTCACCTTGTTGGTAAGCACAAACATTTGCAGTCATATTTGTTTCTATAGGTATAATTTGATAAGTGTTTTGCTTTGTAGTACCCCGCACACACATGCACACACATTTTGTTAGGGTTGCCATTTCTTTCTTTTGTAGGTACTGCAGGCTACTCACTCGAAACCTGGCTGATAATACCAGTCTGCAACCCCAGGGGAGCTGCTTCTGTCCCAGGCACATGTCATCTAGCAAGTGTTTGGTCTGCTGAAATCCTGTTTCCATTGCCTGGATGATGACGGGGGTGCCATTCAATGTGACCCTGTTACTGCAGTCAGGATTTTTACTGCATGCTACATTCTGAACAATATGATTGTACATCAGTTTGGTGCTCCACTGCCCCACGATGGCAGTACAGCTCCCACTGCTGTTCCTTTAATCAGTGATGATAGTGATGGTAACCAGCTGATAGCAGCATTAGAGGATCCCATGATGCAGGTTAGGGCATGGTACACAGCTGCACAGGCAAAGAGGTGGCATCTATTCTACTAATATAAGTTATGACATTAGGACAGTGGTTCCTTCACTTTAATATCACATGGATTAAGAATGATGCATGCAGTGTTATTTGTGGGCTGTGCTGAGTGGTGCATGATCTACTGTCAGACAGTTTCCCTATTATGTAAAGCCATTTTGTTTTTATTCTGAATTAATTGATTGCTGAATTTGTTTTGCTTTTCATAGCTCCAGTCTGATGTCTAACTAATAACTGCTACCTTTATAGTTAGTTGTAAAAAGCATAAGAGCATGTGTAATGATTCCTTTAAGTGTAGAGTTATTCAGATGTACTTTATTTTTATAGCCAACATGGATCAGAACTGTTTATTAGCTGTCACTATTTTAGTCTGTATTGCAAGTAATGAGATAATGAATGTGATTTTTGAATGCACTGGACAACTTGTCATGTGTAGTGTTAGCTATTGATGTATGGTGTTCCATGAGGTGATACTTCACATCAGATTAGGTAGTTCTTACATGACCACCTATTTCTGTGGGTCATCAGATCTATTAAGTAGTCATCATTTGTGCAGTGGTTAAATGGCAACAATGCTAGTTTCACTGTTAGAATTTATAACAGTATGAAATGCAAGGTCCTAGTTGTACATCTTTGCTTTCATTACTCACATAATAGTATTTGAAGTAATATTTTGCAGAGCAGAAATGATTCTGCATGGTGATATTGCAGTCTTACACTTGTTTGCCTGAGTCTTATCAATGTGGTTTGAAGTGCAATTATAGATTCAATGTGTCCTACACAAAGCCCCCTAATGATAGTGTTGATGGTTGGCCAAGTTATTATGAACAAGTGCTGGCATGAGTGCTTGATGCTGTGTTACCATGATGCCGTGATTTGCTCGATGTAGGGGAACTTCTAAACACTGATCTGACAGTGCTACAGGACCAAGACCTCAACTGTATGGTTGTACTACATACTGAGGAAGGCTGATGAGTCCTGCCTGCTTTCTTTAGTGTTATGTCACCTGTAGTTGTTGTAACACTACTTTAAAAATCATGTGGTGTGTGGCCTCCTCAGCCCCCACCCATGTGTGTGTGTAGACACTCCCCTGTCCACATTCCTGCGGTATTCTGGTAAGTGTTTACTACTGTACACATGAAGGCTGACGTGAATGCTGTGTGTACTACAACACTACTCATGAGAATCATCCTGGCCATGTCCCTGGCCTCCACCATTCTCATGTGCTGATGAAATTCTTCATGTATACTCCACAGTTCTCTAATCATCTCTGTCTCAATCTCTGTGGCAGTGCCATGAGCATGAATATCTGCAGCTGTCCATCCAAAGGACTTGCTTGTCTCTGGAGATAGATGTGACATATTCCTTCTTCAGTACCCATTTGCACAGGTGTCAAAGCAGGTATTGCAAACATGGAAATAACAGCATCTTCCTGAACATGCTCTTGTGGTTCACAAGACACTGGTATTGAACTACACAGTGTACCCACCCCCCCACTTAGGTTGCAATGTTACTTCATTGAATCCTGACAGTAGACTTTTTGACTGTGTGCCACTGTCCTTAGGCTGTAAGATGAATATCAAAAAATATTTATTTATAAATGAATGCTGATGACATTTACCATGCAAGCACTCTGAATCACACCCTCTCATCTCCTGACCAACACTCATATACTTGACTTTATCACTAGTAATTTGTAAGATGGCATCTGTGAAAGCCCAGGGTCAAGAAGAAAACCAAGATCCTCCCCTACTTGCTGCAGGAATCATGCCTTCAGAAAACCGAAGAAGCCGTAGCTGGCAGTGAATGGAAAAATAGACATTTGGCAGGAGTTGGGGGAGCATCTGTCATCCCTGAATGCAGCAGCATCTTCACAGCTTAGACAACATACAGAGGCAGAGAGGGGCCCATCTAGCCCATGGATAGCTCAAGGCAGAAGACCAGAGTTGTGCAGTAGGTATTTTTTTTATTTTTTTCCTGTAATGTAAAAAATATTAATGTAAACAAAATATTGCATGTGTGCATTTATAAATAAGTGTAATTAACTGTACTAATATTCTGGTGATCCAAACATTGTCTTTAGATGATTGTCACTGTTGATGTGACATCCTGACCACATGTGCAAAAACAGGAAAAAGGGGTTGTGATGGATGGAAGGATAGATGGAGTAGTAAGACGTAAGGCTGTTTTATTGATGTGCAAACTGCATGCTTTTGTAAAATATGTAATGTCTTTGCAGAATAGTTGTTGCAAACCCAAAATGGAACACTATAACTAGCCACCACAACTTAGGCAGAGTGGGTATGGGGACAAAGCAGCAAGTGTGTGATCTGCATACAATGTGTTGCATACTGTACTGCTCAGTTTATTTTAACAATAAGCAGGAATGGTATGCCTTTCTGTTTTTTGAAAATATATTAACTCAGAAAAACAAGTTTTGCATGTCTTAATTCATATTTTTTGGTCACTCGTGTTCCTGCTAAAGTTAGAATATTATAAAGAAACATAAAAGAAAAGCAATTCAGCAATAGAAACCTTCTCCCATTCCTGAACACTCTGGTGCCTCTCAATGTAGCAAATCACAGAGCTATAGTACATCCTGTAACAATGATCACAATATAAGTTGAGCATTCTTTACTGCTAAAACTTTGCATTAATAAAGTAAGGCATAGCCACAGTCATAGCACTGGTAAACAAACACACATTCCCTTTCTTCTACCTTGTACAGCTGAGGAGGAAATCTCCTGTAATACAAATCAAGCACTTACTGTCGGTGCACATGAGTATTGCTCATTTCATTATAGAATCCTAAAAAATACAGTCCATCATTATCTGTTCCAATTGAATAGGTCACTCCCTCAAAACAAAAATGTCTTACAATTTGTGCTGAACTGCTTTAAATATAACTGCAGGAATAAGTAGACCCTTCACCAGAGTCAGTAGTAGTATCATTCAGAACCATTATTGCATAATATAACACGTGGCTTCATTTCATGAAGTAAGCCTCCCTAAGAAATGTTTAATATGGACTGTCTATACAATACTGCAACAGCAACTTATGAGTTCTTCTTGTCTGCAGTGTGTGTGTGTGTGTGTGTGTGTGTGTGTGTGTGTGTGTGTGTGTGTGTGTGTGTGTGTGTGTGTGTGTGTGTGTGTATGTGTGTGTGTGTGTGTTATTTATTAACTTATTATTCTCTTTTTTTTCTCCCTTTTATGTTCTACCTTCCAGAGGTCCAGAGATTGCAGGGGCACCCCAGCCACACAATGTTTAGGTCAAAGAATGTTCACCTACTCGCTCTATGTGCCAAGTGATATCCTCTCAGGGTCAGGGAGGTGTCTCTGATTTTATGGGTAGCCCAGCAAGGTGTTAGAAAAATATGTAATAAGTAATAGTAATATGCATAATAATATGCATGCTTAGTGCATTCGAGATTTAAAAGGGTTAATACATTTATTTTGTTCACACTGCATGAATCTGCACAGCCATTAGAAACTTAACAAGAAGCATTCTATTTTCTGCTAATGTCATGAAAATTAACAAAGGGATATTGATTTCTGCTTATGCCATGAGAAAACATGCAGCTGCTAGAAGCTATTGATAAAGAAAACAATAGATGGTTGAAAGTTTAAACCGTAGTCAGCATTACTTGTACTAAAGCTAGAAATGTACCTTGAATCTGGGTAAAATGTAACTCATGTATTAGAACAGTACAATAGAAGAACTGAAATGCTGAAATGGACTGGCATAAATCCAAGGCCAGGTTATTTTTCTCAAAATGTTTTTGCAGAATGACAGATATTTTAACTTAGTCAGCAATAAGTCTAACAATCTTTTCTGTAGAACATGCAGAAAGCTGTGTCTAACTACGTCAGCAATAGAATGTAACATTTTCTATGTGACAGGAAGAGAACTGTATAAGTATAACCTACTAGTCATTAATCATTTAGACAAACCTTGTGTTTACATGCTTTGTCTCCTTGCTGCAAGTAATAAAGGGTGCCTTGCTTGAACCTAACGTGAATTGGTCTTTGAAGTTTTTTCCTTTGACAGATTGGTCCTTCAGACTGGAACCCTCTCTTCACCTCGGATCAGACGGGCCAGGTGGTTGAAACCGTATGGGGAAGAAACCAAATCGTTTCTTCTTATCTGAAAAGCCCTCCGACTGAATTGTCATTCAAAAGAGAACAGCCACTTTCTGATCTGTGACTGAAGGACGGGTCTCCGCGAATTGGTGATCAATCACGTGGGCTCAGGTAAGGTGAATCTGCTTTTTTCTGTTTTCTGTTTTAGATCAGGGACTAGATATGTATTGTTTTTGTTAGCCTGTATTTTTCTTACAAGTCAGGGACACAAAAAATGACTGTCTTGTCATAGATTAGGAGAAACAGAATAAGTAGGCAGTCATTCTGAAGAGACTATAACAAAATCCGTGGTACCATGTTAAAAAATAAGAGAAGTTATGTAACGATAAAAAGGGTAGAACAAAATGGGTAATAATTGCACAAAAAGACCCCAAAATCCACCGTTAACAGAAGAAGCAAAATACATGCAGTCACAGCGCGCCAACAATATTAAATATTATTCAAAATGGGTTAATAAGTACGAATTCGATGGAAAATTAGAAAAATCCTCGCTTATCAAACAGCTCAAAACCGATTCCAAAGGTCGGGTAAAAAAGCAATGTAAATTAGGAATTCCTCAGGCACACAGGTGGATTGAGGAAGTAAACTGTAGACAACAAAAGAACAAAAATTCAAAAGCAATGTTTTTAGATAAAGAGGACAATAACTTAGTAATAGCATCAGCATCTCCGCCTCCCTTACCGGAATATGAAGCAAGTGAACAGGTTAGTCCACCCCCACGATATCCTGTGGTCACTGAAGAAAGAGGCATTATGAAAATAAAACCGTTTATTAGAGATCCCATCGAGACCAGTTCTCGAACAAAGGCAGGTAACTCAAATGAAGGCATTGAGTTATGGCAAATGATTAAGAATTCATGATCTATAAGTGAAGGAGAAGAAATATGTCCACTAATAGAAGTACCCAACCCTCAGGCAGGTCAGGACAATCAGGACCCAACTATTTTAGTGTATAGAACTTGGACTCCGGAAGGCATCCGGAAAGCCACTGAGTGAATCCCCCATCCAAAAGTTAATTTTAGAAAATTCTCTGAAGATTTGCAAGGAATGAGGCTGAGTTATAACTTAAACGGAGAAGAGGTAGAAAAGGTAGTTTGACAAATTGTAGGGCCAGATTGGCATATGATTAGTGGGAACTGGAATCCCCGTGACGCAGCGCAAAGACCCCTCCCACATAGCAGCGCAGAATTAGACACCAGAGTAAAAGGTCTGACTGACCGCATCTCTGAAAAATGAAAACCTAGGGCAGACTGGACTTGCATTAATCAATGCATCCAACAAGAAGGTGAAACTATTGACCATATTATGCCAGACTATTAGAGTGTTTTAATAACCACTGTGGAATGCAGGTTCCTGAAGATCAAACACAAGATTCCCCATATGAACAGCAGTTAAAGAATGCATTTTTAAAGGGCAGTATTGCACCTATTATCAGTTTTATTACAAAACACATGGTAGATCATCATACAAGCAGGTTACAGTCATTACTTGAATATGCTAGGCATGCTGAAAGGCATTTTAATAGCAAAAAGAAAAAGAAAGCTCAAATATTTTCTGTAGAAGATGGAGCAGAAGTGTACATAGTACAGTCCGGGAAAAAGGGTTAGAAAAATGCACAGGGAAAAAACAATCTGATCAACGATCAGAGAACTTTGAAGGGCGAAAGAAAAGGGGTGAATTTTTTAAATGCGGTAAAAAGGGACACTTGGCAAAGGATTGCAGGGAAAAATAAGAAGGCAACAACGGAAGACAAGGAGGGTGAGGACTGACTATATGGTGGTCAGGAATCACTAGGAGGGGCTAGCAAAGAAGGGACAGAGAATGTGATAGAGGGAGTAGAGGAAGTGCAGGAAGTTAGTGACAATGAAGAAAATGAAATATTAGACCTAGCTTTATTGAGCTTGGAGCTCTATTTAGCAGACACAAAACCAGAAGTTACACTCTTGGTAGAAGGGAGGGAAGTCAAATTCTTGTGTGACTCAGGGGCATCACAAACCTTGATACATCCCTCCAAACTGCCAGAAAACACAGAGACACCTGATTACATACTGGTTAAAGCAGCTAATGGACAGCTGTATTGGGAGCCTCTCTCCTGTGACATTGCAATAACTGATCCAGTTTCAGGATTGACACAAAAAAGCAAAATTGTTGTTTCTGCAAAATGGCCAGTAAACCTCTTGGGCAGAGACCTCATGCAGCTATTTGGTATAGCAGTAGTCCCAACCATGCAGAGTATGGAAGCACAGCGACAAATTGATACCTTTGCAGTGCAATCGGAGGGTGAAATGTTTTATTGGTACAGCCAGGACTTGGTTACGACTGGTCCAGGGACTGTAACTGAAGAGTTAATGGATGTAGTCGTCAGCAAGTTCCCCTCCCTTGACATTGACAAGAAACAACTGTTGCACTGTACCCTGTACTATTGTAATACACCAGGACGTGATAAGGAATATGAGCAAGAATTGTTTAAGAATCATGCAAATAGATTGATATTGCGTAACTTGTACTGGGATACAGAAGGGAACAGTGTAGCTAGCTGTTCATTGCCCCAGGAGTTCTTCACACTTTATAAATCCAATCGATTAACACATGTTAGCTTAACCAAAAACAGAAATATAGAATGGGCAGACCTAGGAGAAAAAGTCACGAGATGGGAGAAACAGACAGAACTAGAATTATCAGAACAGGGAATACAAATACAGAAGTTAAATTGGATAACTCAGACCAACCCAGCTGTGCACTTAACAGTCTGGTGAGAACAGCTGATTGACACTCCTGTTAAAGGAGGAAGAAAATGCCTTACAAAACATACCAGAGACCCTCTGGTCAACAGACAAATCAGATGTAGGACTTATTCGTACAGTGGGGCCAGTTACTATCATGCTAAAGTCAGCATTTAGACCACAAAAAAGACAGTATCCCTTAAGAAAAGATGCAGAGGCAGGGATAAAGCCTATTATAGCAGCTTTACTTAAAGGAGGGATACTAGTAGAATCTCCTGATTCACCATGTAACACACCCTTATTTCCAGTCAAAAAAGCAAATGGAGAATGGCGTATGGTCCAAGATTTACAAGCTGTAAATGACGCAGTAATACCAAGGGCACCCACGGTGCCAGACTCACACACCCTGTTGAATGATTTAAAACCTCAACAGAAGTATTTTTCTGTGGTAGACATTAGCAATGTATTCTTTTCAATACCAATACACCCTGACAGCCAGTATAGGTTTGCATTCACATTTCAAGGGAAAAGGTATACATACACGTGACTACCACAGGGGTATTGTGAAAGTCCAACAATATTCTCACAAGAAATGGCAAGCAACGTAGCAGGATTCACCCCACCAAGAGGCAGTCAGATTTTACTTTATGTTGATGACATCTTGCTGGCAGCCCCCACCCAGCAAGATTGTAAAGAAGATACCATAGCACTTCTATGATTTTTAGCCACTGAAGGACATAAGGTAAATAAAAGTAAACTGCAGCTTTGGAAAAAAAAAGTTAAATACCTGGGATATGTAATATCCAAAGAAGGCATAACACTAGATGAGGACAGAAAGGTAGCAATTTTTCAAGCACCAAAACCCACTACCAAGAAGGAAATTATGTCCTTCTTGGGTACAACAAATTTTTGCCGTAGTTGGATTCCAAACTATGCTTTGGAATCTGCACCTCTAACTGACCTTATATATAAAAAGCCTATGGCAGCACAAGATCTGTTACAATGGACACCAGAGGCAGAATCTGCTTTCTGCAAACTGAAGCAGTTAATAGTGTCCTCATTAGTTCTGGGATTACCAAACTACCATAAATGTTTTTTCCAAACTGTAGATTGTAAGCAGGGTTACATGACATCAGTACTAACACAACAGCATGGGGATAAGCAACACCCCATTGCTTACTATTCATCACAACTAGACCCAGTGGCACGATCCTTACCCCACTGTGTACAAGCAGTAGTTGCAGCTGCAATGGCAGTACAGGCTTCGACCTCAGTAGTCTTATTCCACCCTCTCACTTTGAGAGTGCCTCATGCAGTCGTGATTATTTTACTACAAGAAAAGGTGGCATATCTTTCCCCTGCTAGGCATCTTTCCTGTATGACTATATTGTTGAGCCAACCTCACATGACAATTGAGCGATGCACAACTTTGAACCCTTCTACTCTGCTCCCGACCCCTGCAGACGGCACACCACACTGCTGCCTGCAGGTAATTGAGCAAAAGACACTACCTAGAAAAGATCTCACGGATGTCCCCTTGGATGATGCCGAGGTGACATACTACGTGGATGGCTCGTGCAAAAGGGGTCTTGCAGGACAGAACCTAGTAAGATATGCAGTAGTTTCTGATACTGAGATTATAGAAGCAAAACCTTTACCACACAACTTATCTGCACAGGCAGCAGAATTGATTGCCTTGACACGGGCATGTACCTTAGCAAAGGGTAAATGTGTAAACATTTTTACTGACAGCCAGTACACTTTTTCTACTGTACATGTTTCTGCGCAACAGTGGAAAAAACGGGGAATGATAACATCTACTGGCAAACCTATAAATTATGCACAGTTTATTTTAGAGCTTTTAAAATCTATTCAGTTACCTCAGAAAGTAGCCATTTGTAAATGCACAGCTCACACCAAGCAACAAGATAGGATTTCAAAAGGTTATGCGAGAGCTGATAGAGCTGCAAAACAAGCAGCTATAGAAGTATTTCTTTTAAATGAGGAACTACAACCATCTGAGATTTTAGACTTAGAAATGTTAAAAACAATGCAGACACTTACTACGCAAGCTGAAAAACGATGGGTAAAATGAGGAGCAATTCTCGAAAAGGGGCTGTACATCTCTAGAGAAGGGAAACCAACACTACCATCTAATTTGTTTAGATATGCAGCTTTGTTGAGCCATGGGCAGTGCCATGTCTCAACAGGGGGGATGGTACAGCTGGTGAACCAGGTGTTCACAACATACGGATTTACAAACTACTCTAAAAAATTTTGTTTGATGTGTCAGATTTGTAACAAACATCATGCACAAGGGGCGTTAAAGCCCAAGCAAGGGAGTTTCCCTACACCACCATATCCATTTCACACTATCTGTATGGATTTGTCATTGTAGATATGTTTTCCAGATGGGTGGAAGCCTTTCCAACCAAAAATCCAGATGCAGCCACGGTGGCCAAAGTACTTGTCAAAGAAATCATCCCTAGATTCGGCATTCCGGAAAGGATCTACAGTGACAATGGTACACACTTTGTAAACCAAACCATACAGCAGTTAAGTAAGCATTTTGGTATTTCTTTAAAAAATCATTGTGCATACCATCCACAATCTGCAGGGCTAGTTGAAAGGCATAATGGTATATTAAAAAACAAATTGAGAAAATTGATAGCTGAGACAGGGATAAATTGGATATACCATTTACCCTGGCACTGTTGAGCATGAGAACTGTCCCTACAGCAAAAGGATTGACTCCTTTTGAAAAGTTATTTGGAAGGGCTTACTATACACCCCAGTGGAAACTTCTAATGTCATCAGACCAGGAAGCTGATTTTACACTAGCTGAATATATGAAGAAAGTTATGAATTCTAAACATCTGTTGCAGTCAAATTCTGTTTCAGATAGAAAGCAAACTGAGACATCAGACGTGGCAGTGACACCCGGGGACTGGGTGTGGATAAAAGTTGTCAAGAAGAAGAATTGGTCATCGCCAAGGTGGGAAGGTCCCTACCAGGTGCTTCTTTCGATACCCACTGCAGTCAAGATAGCAGAGCGAGCTTCGTGGATCCACCTGACACACTGCAAACTTGTTAAGAACTTTGAACTGGACAAAAATCTTACCTCTCCATCGGGGCCCTCAGCACAAAGTCTGGCTACAAAAGGGGGTCAGATCAATAGGACTGATCCGTCTCAACCCCAGTGAAGAAACCATCGGTGCTGAAGGTCCTATTAGGGCAGAGAGTAAGAACACGTGTCTGAAATAAAGATGACAGAATCCAGTAAGATCCAAATGTACCTATTTGGAAGAGTTGGAGAAAACAGGAATGCAGAACAACCATTTCCTTGGAAGTATTGCATAACCATCCTGTTGACTGTACTAGTGACAATAATCTTTTTGTTGTGGCCATTCCTTTTGTCAGCCACACAAACTGGACTAAACAGGCATGCAGAGTTGTACGCAGAGTGGCACTCAAACTTCAACACTTACCAGGCAATCAAATATGTGTATGCTGAGACCTTCAATGTTTCGAATTCCTGGATTTGCACAGCTTTTCCAACAGCATACGGGGGGGGGGTTTGCTAACTTCAGTCCCCCTAGGAGCCAACAAGACCTGGGAAAACTTAGTCTATGATACATCAGATGTCACATCACAAGATAAAGTAGCATTGCACTTGTCTGTTCGACAGAAAGGGACTGTGTGTTTTTACAAAAAATGATACAGTTCAGGTGGGTTGGAGCAATTGCAATGTGACTGTTCCCTATAGATACTACAATAAGACTGATAACACGGGATCCTATTGCAACACGAGCTATGATTCATTTGTTGAACTGATGCATAGGACAACTGATGAAGTAAAACATAATGCTGACCTTTATAAACAACTGTCAATGATAGACAAAAAAATGTTTCATCCAGAGCCAGGACATAGTAAAGTTACTACCAAATTAGAAGACTGTTATTTTGTATGTGATAGGAAAGCATATAAATGGTTACCTGAGAATTGGTCCGGCAGTTGTTATTTGGGGTACCTGGTTCCGGCCATATGACACACAGCAGTTTTACCTCAAGGGAAAATTCGGAATGTTCGACGAGAAATCAAGAAGCCTGTCAATCCAGTGGGGCAAATCAATGCGGGCTGGAAAAACCATCATGCTGTGGGCTTAGGGAAAAATGGACTGTCACATATGGACTTGGGTGATACCATCATCTTGTGGGCAGGTGTACTGCCAGCATATGGAGCAACTAAATCAATCTGGGAACTGAGAAAACTGTAAACTTCTCGAAATAATGAGTAATGCAACCTTTTCTGCCCTAGAACTGATGACTGATGAACTGACTGCCATGAGAACTGTAGTGCTTCAAAACCGCATGGCTCTCGACTTCACCCTAGCGGTGAGAGGAGGTACATGCGCTTTAATCCAGGAGGAGTGCTGTTCGTATATTCCTGACCACAAACACGAGATAGACAATCATCTTGAGGTAATTCAGCAGGTGTCAGCCTTGACCAAACCAGGACCAAATCCATTGATGGACTTTTTCCAGAGATTGTTTGGGGGGTGGGGCAGTATCCTGATGAACATCCTGATTGCCACCTGTGTAGGAATGATCCTACTGGTGGTATGTGTGTGCTGCTGCATCCCCTGCATGAAAAGACTGATTAAAGACTTTATAGACATGTCAGTTTCAGAAACCTTATACCAAGGTGCTGAACTTGAAGAATTGTTAAAAATCTGAAAATGCTTTCGTAGGTTTAAACTGAATGACGCTCTTAACTGCAAATCCTGAGTAGGAAGAGGTTAGGGGAAGAAAAACTGTTTATGCTTATCTTGAAAGTAGAATAAAAGTATTAAAAGGGGGGAAATGTTAGAAAAATATGTAATAGGTAATAGTAATATGCATAGTAATATGCATGCTTAGTGCATTCGAGATTTAAAAGGGTTAATACATTTATTCTGTTCACACTGCATGAATCTGCACAGCCATTAGAAACTTAACAAGAAGCATTCTATTTTCTGCTAATGTCATGAAAATTAACAAAGAGATATTGATTTATGCTTATGCCATGAGAAAACATGCAGCTGCTAGAAGCTATTGATAAAGAAAACAATAGATGCTTGAAAGTTTAAACCGTAGTCAGCACTACTTGTACTAAAGCTAGAAATGTACCTTGAATCTAGGTAAAATGTAACACATGTATTAGAACAGTACAATAGAAGAATTGAAATGCTGAAATGGACTGACATAAACCCAAGGCCAGGTTGTCTTTCTCAAAATGTTTTTGCAGAATGACAGATATTTTAACTTGGTCAGCAATAAGTCTAACAATATTTTCTGTAGAACATACAGAAAGCTGTGTCTAACTACGTCAGCAATAGAATGTAACATTTTCTATGTGACAGGAAGAGAACTGTATAAGTATAACCTACTAGTCATTAATCATTTAGACAAATCTTGTGTTTACATGCTTTGTCTCCTTGCTGCAAGTAATAAAGGGTGCCTTGCTTGAACCTAACGTGAATTGGTCTTTGAAGTTTTTTCCTTTGACACAAGGTATAACCTATAGGCCATGAAAGGAGTGAGCTTTGGGACATAGTATAGCATGCAAATGAGTGGACATTGGAAAGATGCCTTCAGCCTATGGAAGATCTCGTCTAGCAGGTGACAGACTTGCTGAACCAATAGGCTTCATCCCTTAAGCCACTGGAAGCCTCTACCCCCACTTTATTGGTATCCCCAACTGGAGTTCCATCAGCTAGTGAGAATATTCGAGGTCCACTGCACTGGGGTGTGACTTGACTCAACTCCTACTTATTCTCAACCTTTTGCATCTGTGTGCCATCTGTATGTCTTGTGTCCTGCACCCATGTCAGCCCACCATACAGTTCCTGTCTCATCTGTCTTTTATGTTGCGCCCATTCCATAACTCTTCTCTAAGCCTCTCAGCTACACACCCTTCCCTTACTCTTTTACCAGCTTCCCTCTTAGCTAAAATATTTGAAAAATAGGGGAATGTATCACCTGCCAAAAATATAGTACCCCTTCACTTCCACCTCCTCCAGCATAACCCTCTTGATGTCTTTCTTTTCTGTACAACTTGTCTTTTCTCCCCCCTCCCCCATTATCAACTGTCCAATCTTTCCATTTCAAACCTTATAAAGAGCCCATTGTCATCTCCAAATTACAAAAAAGAGCTACAAGTAATCATCTACTTACACTCAAAACTTTGCATGTGAAAAAAACCCGCAGTAGCTTCAGTCCACTTTACGAATTTATAGACGGTCCAAAAGCTTGTGGGCATTTCTGCACAGCCCTTCACTTTCATGTAGTCAGCACAGTTAAAGTCACATAGACACAGAGGCACTCTTTGCCATTTGGCTTTGCAAACAAACCCTAGAACTGTAAATACCACCCTACATTTTAATGTTAAGATGGCTTCATCTTTACCCCTCCAAGACTCATAATTGTTACTTCTTTCCAAATTTCTTGCATGATCATTTGTAATGTAAATACATGAGCCCATGTTAATGTCCTCTGTGCATTTTATGCACCACATATTTTCAGAAATTCCCATGTCACACCACTTAATGGTGAACAGCTCAGTGCATAGCAAAGAACCTGGTTGTACACTGTCGTGCATGAGAGATGCAGCCCTTTTAAAGACCATCTTATCCTAAAATATAAGATTTTATATGTTAATATATGATATGATATAACTTTAGGCTGCAACTTAAATGTTATAATTGTACCTAAATAATAATGATGGAGTATGGCAAGGTGAACCAGTAGATCAAAGCACCCTACTGAAAAATCTAAAAGCCACATCTACCTATGTTCTGAATTATCATTGCTTTTGAGAATTACATATTTTTTATTCTAATTCTTTCCACTCTCTTGCATTCATAACTCTTAAAATAGCTGCCCTGTGTTTTTAACATCTCTAATTCCTCCCTTTACCATTTTGTTTATCAGGTCCATGGTACTCTTATTTATAAAGTTTTGTTAACTTTAATTTATAGATATATCAATATACTTTTAAGATCATAGCTATTACTGATTCCTGGTAAAAGATTAGTGTTTTGGATCTCCTCTATCATTAGAATGATTGCCAAATGTTTACTGATCACAAACCAGCTGCTAAGGGAGAAGGTAGCACTCTCACACTGGTTCAAAAGGATTGTGAAATCTACCCAGTTATGATTGCTGCAACACTAAAATGATACCTCCCCCAGTTAGGCTCTCTTCAACTTAGCCTCAGTGGTCACACCAAGGTATTTCTGGGAACTACCAATATTCTTGTGTCTATATTACCTATCCGAATGCTTAAATGTTCGAATCGCTAAAGATCGACCTTTAGCAATCCAACATTTAAATGTTCGAATATGAATAAAAATTAAAAAAAAAACTAAAGGGTGCAAGCCCCCTGCACCCCCTACATGGGGGGCTGTGCCTCCCACACCCCCTGCTACTTAAATATACCAACTCCAAGATTGTGCTACAGTG
Organism: Protopterus annectens; assembly: GCF_019279795.1. NCBI lineage: Eukaryota > Metazoa > Chordata > Ceratodontiformes > Protopteridae > Protopterus > Protopterus annectens. Next base: position 1,301,078,179 of record NC_056735.1, read on the forward strand.
TAGGGAATGGGAAATTTCCCATTTCCACACTGTAGTGCACTGAAGTGCGATCTCAGAGTTGGTATATTTAAGTAGTGGGGGGTGGGGGGTGCAGGGGGCTTTCCCCCCTGATTAAACCCTTTCTTTTTTCTTTTTTTTAATTTTATTTTATTATGTATTTGAACATTTGAATGTTCGATCACTAAAGGTCGATCTTAAGCGATTCAAACATTTAAGTGTTCGGATATGTAATATAGACCCTATTTTTTCACCCATCAAACTTGTCATTCATTCAAAATGCCATCCTAAAATTATTCCACTCATGGGGGTGCTTAATTACAATTTCATTAGTAAAAGTAAATCTGCTTGAAATCACTTCCTTGGTCTAAATGACCTCACACTTGTCACCTCCACTACTACACCCAACTGCATATCTCAAAACACTTCCATTATTGACTTAATCATCACTATTTCTCCTGAAAAAAATGTATCCAATTGCAAATTCTTTCCCATCACTTACTGGCCACTGCCCCATTCTTTCCTTTGGATCTTTCAGATCTCCAGTATCAACTAGAGCATTAGCTTCTTTTATGGATACTTTTATATGTGAACTGCAGCTTTTATATTGCTCATCTCATAAGTAATTTAAGAGAGCATTGTGTTGATTTAGCCAGTTGTGCATGAAATGAAAGTCAAACTAAAGTTGAGACTGGATTATAGAGTGAGTTGTGCTCGACCTATAGATAAGCATGTCATCTGCACGAAGGAGTATCAGGAGATGCAGATGGTCAAAGGGTAAGTTGTTGATGAAGACTGGGAAGAATGGATGGGGTAGTGGAAACCTTGAGGGACCCTTTTGTTAACTGGACAGTGCCAGAGAGGGAGACTCTCTCAGTTTTTTAAAACAAGGTAAGACATCAATACTTACCCCAATTTCTATGAGTGTGCTCATGAAAAGCTAGTGGTCAATTAGATCAAAGGCTTTGAGCAGATAAATAAAAAGGGCAGTAGTCATGCTGCCTTTGTCTGTGTTTAATAGAACATCATTTGTGAGTACAAGGTGCTGTTATGGTGCTGTGATCTGGCCAGAATCCATGATGTTTATATTTTTCCAAGTATGGAAGGATGGAAATGGACCAAAACTCAGCCCAGGTGGAGGAGTTTGGTTGTTTTGGGACTGATTTTATAACTGCAGTTTTTCAGATGGATGGCATGTTTTCTTTATGATACAAAGGCTGTAGTTGTGAGTGAGAGGATGAATAAGGTGATCTCTACTGTGGTAGACAAACCAAGGTAGCAGGATGTCTGAGCCATGGAACATCTGGAAACAGTTTATTTGTTGCTTTATGCTTTTGAAGTAGAATGGTGGGATAAATTTGGGCGGATACAGAATAGGTGGGAAGAGTGAGTGGTGGAGTTGGTGGGTGTGTGGTTGCTGAATTCTTTGAAGAAATCAGGACATAGCCTGTCCTTGCTATATCTGATAATGTTAGAGACTTTGTTGTATTGTGGTGTTTTGCAGCCTTTAAGTAGGGTAACTACTAAAGGCCATTTAGACCTAGTTAATACTGACCCTCATGATGCAACATCTACTTCCAGAACTGCAAACGTGCTCTGGCCTGGAATGACTTTGCAGATACACACCCAGTCTCAAGATCCATCTTGAAGCATGTGAGGCAATTTGGTCCAGAGATGGGGTAAACACTGGGTAATATAACTATCCCTCCAGCGGGTGTTATTAGTATGTGGAGCTATTTGTTTTGCAGAGGTGTAAAAAATAAATGAGGTTTGCGTCCTTCATGGCATAGAATACAAGACATAAATATCCACATAATTGTAAGAGATGCAATATAGGAATAAGGCTTCAGACCTATCTTGGTGTCTAAGGGTGCATAGACCAGTAATCTTTACAGTTAGAAATCTCTGGGACCTTTCTATGTAGTGATGTGTCTGGATAGGTACATGCCAAAGGGCCATTGTGCTCAAGACTTGCTCTAATTATATAATTTGTGCAATGGGCAGTTGGCACAGAGGGTTAAGGCTATGAGCTCTCAGCTCTCATTTGCATACTGTGTGACCTTGAGTAAGTCACTTAACTAGACATTGCTCCCAGATCACCCCTGAAAAGGGACCATGTGTATCCAATTGGCCTGCCCATTATTATTATTATTATTATTATTATTATTATTATTATTATTATTACTATTATTATTATTATTATAACTTAAATACTGATGCTATGTAAAGGTCAAAGGCGTGGGAGCTGTCAAACAAGGTGCTGAGATCCCTGACTACAGAGTCAGTATGCAGTTAGGTACTGGCTATACTATATGTTGTGAGAGTTGTTTACCAAATGTGACACTACTCCACATTTTGTATCTAATCTAAACCCTTTTTCTGTATGTCTTTGGCTTGTAATGATTAGTTTCTCCTGAAGTGATTTCATATAGAGCCTTAGCTGACTCATTTGGTGCTGACTGCCACCCCCCCTTCTGGTACCCCCTAAATTCTAGGTTGAAAAACAAAATAAAAAAATCCCCTCTCCAATCTGGTGCTCCTCCCTGCTGTAAGGAGGAGTATCAGCTCTAAATCTCTAAGCACAAACAATCTTTTGTCAGAAAAAAGGTCCCTTTTCCATCAGGCCCTAACACCCTCATACTCTGCTGTCCCCCTCTCATGTTTACCTGACAAGTGACAATAAAAAACAGATTTGCTAATTGTGACCCCTAACACCTTGTGCTGAGGTGGTTGCCCTTTAAGCACCACACTAGTTACTCTTCTGATTCCATATCGGGGGGATTGAACAATAACATCCAGTTTATAGTTACTGGCAAATTTAATCAGACAGTCCAGGTTTCCTGTTTGGAAGTTGGAGAAGTATATGCTTAAAAGGTGGAGTACTCCTGTCATCTTTACTATATGGATACTCCCTTTCAGCCATGTTATGCTTAACTGATTTCTAAAAATTGAAAAACATATCTTAAAAAATATAGTACTGCAGTGGGATGAAAATGAAAAAAAAACACACAGAAAGTGCACTGCCAGCTCACACAATCCAACCACTTCTGGTGAAATGAATCACAACTTAAAAAACGTTATGGAAAGTTTCTCAGTCAAGCATAACAAATCAAAATAGAGGGATACCTCTTTCAATCTGTTTACTGTCCACCTTACCAAATACCATTCTACATTTATCTTATCTATTATACCAGCATGGAAGCTGATGTCAAATGGATTAGATAGATCCAGATATGCTATATGGCTGATTGACCACTATTCACTGCCTCAACAAACTCAAATCTGATTCTCCATGCTGCAACATTATTTTAGGTTCAGGCTACAGTCCACTTGGATACTGCAACACCATGTCTCTTAACCTTCTTACTTTTACTTCTGGCAGATTCTTCCTTCTTTACATCATATTCCACAATATTGTTTTCATTTTTCTTTTCCTTCCTACTTGATCATGATGCCAGTAGCTTTACTTTTTCTCCTTCAGGTTCTCATCACTTTGATTTTTTGCACAAAGTTGCTTCAGCAGTTGTACTGTTTATAGTCTATGTCACCAAACTATTCCTTCTACTGTTTCCAACAGTTTCCCCGTTTGTATTTTATCTGATTCTTCCCAACTTGTCACTATTGCTCAGCCATCAGCAAGTGCTCATGTTATTCTGATTTAGCTGTTATTCAATTCAGTGGCTCTCATGTCTTGTTCTCTGGACTGAACATTTGAACTGTTATATTTACTATTTTAATATGTTTGCTGTTCAGTTCAAATGGAGACTACCTTTATGCAAATGTCTCCATGCAGAATATATTTCTTTACATTCCCCCATACACTGCCCTCAAATAATTTAATCTAAAATGTAATCTATTGCTCAGTATAAATTTTCTATGATTCAATATGTGAAGAAAATGAAAAAACTGTCATCTGTAATGGCTTGTCTGGGAGGAGATTTGTGTATACTCTGGATTAACTTGTAAGGTATGCCAGCATGTCTACTTGAGAAAATGTAAATAAGTTTTAAAATGTTGAGTATTTCCCTGTTTATACAGACTGTTTAGAGGATCTATCAGTGTTTTGGTGCATTTCTAATTGCGCATGTTTGAGAGGGACATTGAAAAGTACTATGGAGACTCAGCTGAACAGTGAGTGATGTCATTAGAATGTTCCTGGTTGCTAAGTGATTATTTAAACAGCTGAGTGGCATACATTTTTTTTCAAACAGTTAACTGTTATTTTTAAAATAAGACAGTTGAGACTACAATTTGTCAAGTGCTGAGCAGTTTTGTGAAATACAGTCAGTTACAGTGTTGTGCAGTCAAAAGACACCCATGGAAGACAACTCAGCAAAAACTGTAAGCCTGCCTTTTGCCTTGCGGATACATGTTAGATTATATCAGGGACAGTATTCTTTAGTTAGCTAGGAAAGCTTAGTTATTAAGATATAGTTTTTTTCTAGAATAATAGACTCCTGCAGTTTAATTTTACATTTCTGGTGATTGAGTTCTGGAGTTTATTGAAAGCTATCGATTTACATTCTTGTAATCATTTTACTTATTATTAAATGCTTTTCATTGCTTTACATTGTGGCTGGAAATCAGTGTTTTTCTTTATAAGATTATCTGGTGCTTCTTCCTGTTTGACATTCTACAGGTCCCCTCAAGGGCCAGGCTGTTCTGGTCATAGTAATCAGTTATTTTTGATATTTCATTTTAATAATTGGACACCCCTCTAGAAGGGCATGAAGTCACTCTGATCAGTGGCAGCATTATGGTATTATTTTGGGGAAGGGACACAGATGGAAATTTGTATCAGGCTTGCCCAGAAGTGTTTGAATGTGTGAGATTTATGTTTACTTTGAGTGTGAGTGTATCAGAGGTCTTAAACTGGGGCACATTGCTATGAAGTGTTTATTAAGGGAATAGAATCCAGTCCCAGGAAAATAGAGAATGTTACTGTTGTGCTCTTAGGGGGAAATTGTGAAATATTACTTCTGTTTAAGTGATAGTCATATATTGGAGTCAGTAGTGAGGATTGAAGCTCCATAGTTACTGATCCAAGATAGTAAGGGACGTCACATTTTATTGGTGGCAGTCCGGTGGGTATTAAATGCTAGACATTACATTATTGGTGGCAGTTCGGTGGGATATAGCAGGACGTCACAGTTTATATAAAATTTTCAGCTCCATTCTAGCAACAATCCTGACCAAAATTGTACAGTATATGACTACACAAGTAGAAGTTTGTGGTGCATACAATGAACTGCTACATATATCAATATGCTAGGTGTTGTATTTATGTATTATCAAATGCATGTGAAAAGTTCTCATGAAACACTGTCACCTATCAGTAAGTTATAAATTTATATTTCATACCCACCCAAACAATGCTTGGCACAGCTCAGCAGAAAAAATAGAACATTATCATACTTCCCCACAATTTTTCCAACATAGTTTTGTACTGCAAAGTGGGTACAGACTACCTAAATATAATGTCCTAAAGATTTTAGTACTTGTGCTGATATGTTAGGACAACAGAATTAAGAGAAGGTTTGGCAGTCTTTTCACATGATAATTAGTAGTATATAAATCCCCCAATGTCATCACAAATCTGACTGTTCCCTGTGTTATCTGTGGATGTTTCTCTCAGTCATACATTTAAAGTGTTCTAAATAAAATGTAATTTCACTAAATAAAAAACTAATACTATTAGTTAATATTATTTGATTTAACATAAAAAGTTACATGTCACATTGCTTACACTTTTAATTTATCTTTCATTATTTATTCTTTCTGCATCAATGTTCTTGGACATCCTGTACAGCTTAACCTCTTACAAATAAAATAGAAGCATTTTTTCTAAGTACATTTGTTGTGAAACAGCAAGAGTGCAAACAATTATGTTTTCTTTAATTCCAAATACAAGAAAACAGATAAAAACAGATAAAAAAATTAAAAGTAGTAAGAATGCATAATATAAAACAAATAAAATGTAAGGAAAATATTAAATGGTGTGGAATTCTGGACAACCAGTAAAATTAAAAGATAGTACAAAGTATATTATGTTGTACATGCCTAAGTTAGAGCTGAGATTGAGAATATATGTAAATGATTTAGTGTATTATGTTTTCATGTCCCCTCCTTCTCCTAATGCCGTCCGTGTAAATGTGAATAAACACAACACAACACATGCCCCCACAGACTATTAACATAAAATGTATAAATGAACATCTTATATATTTTTTTATAAGTTATAAAGATGTTTGCCCGTGAGTGCGCTCGTTTGCGCGGGCGTGCCCGTCGCTTAGCCACAGTTAGCAGTCAGTGGAAAAGCATATAAGAACTAAATATGCAAAGTAAGCCAAGAAGCAATAGCATAGCGGTAGAGACGTCGGCTGAAGAGGAGGCAGTCGTGGTTTGAGCCCCCACAACATCAATTTTTATTTTTAGTGAAATAAGCACGAAAGAAGTCCCTGACATATATGCACATATATAAAATTATATTTTCTGTAAAATGTAAAGGAATGGGCCATGTATTTTGAAGAAATGTGAGATAAAAAAAAAATGGCAGATGTGCCTATAGCTGAGCTACAGTCTAACAAGTTCAGGATATCTGCTTGTAGGTGAACAGTGTTTTAACAGGTGTAAAATGAGTGCCCGTAGGTGAGCAGTGTTACAACAGGTGTAAAATGAGTGCCCGTAGGTGAGCAGTGGTTGAATAGGTGTAAAATGAGTGCCCGGGGTTGAGCAGCGTTTTAACACGCTGAAACTGTGTGCCTGTAGCTGAGTTGAGCGTAATATGCATGCTGACAGCCAAACCACGCGTAAACCAGCGTGATCCGTTTGCGCGGAGCTGCACATCGCGCCAACAAGCTAACCGACGGGCAACGTTGAGCAAGCTGTATCAAAACTGCCTTTACACAGACACACCTCCTAGCCTGTGTAGACAGTCATAAAATATAAAAAGCAATGGCCAGGTTCGAACCCAGGATACCATGCACCATAGTCAAAGTACTGAACCACTAAGCCATGACAGTTGCACTTAGAAATGCAGTAATAACATATATATAGGAAGGAATAGAAAGAGGAGCATGACAAAGCAGGTTTTGTGAAGCTGATACAATTCCAAAATGGCCAATCACAGATAAGTGCGGGAAAAACGGCATATATAAGCCCCATAGGCGGGAATACACAGCATAACCGATTGTAGAACCGACTTGCAGCCAGGATGTCAGGTGTAGGAGAGGGTAGTTGCTTCCGAGCACAGAGGTGGGGCATTGAGGAGTCCAAATATATGGTTTGGCTCCTCGTCCATAATCATGAGGCCCAACTCATGCAGGGCCAGGTCCTGTGGGGAGCATATAGGGCTGAGGCATGGGACCGGTTGGCACATGATCTCACCAGTGCCACAGAAATACCAAGGACTGGTGAGCAGGTCCGTCACCACCTTGCGGACCTGAAGAGACGGAAGCAGGACCAACTGAACCGTTGGATCCAGGAGGCCCGGCAAATGCCCAACACCCCACTACTGAGTAAGTTACATGTAATTATTTATGTAAGAAATTAACCTAGCTGATATTATGGAGATGTGTATTCCAATATTACTTCATTTATATTACAGCTGCAGGTGTCCGTTCTGCGAACCGTCGAGCCTATGGCGATAGGCTGGTGCAGTTGCGCCACCAGGCAGGTCAGTAATTCTCTCCCTGTAACTGTAAATAAATATATAAGTATGACAGTTAGCAAAAGAGTGCAGTGTAGTCACTAATTAATAAAATGTGCAAGTAACAGTGTAAGAGGGTTTGCAAGTATTGCTTGATTACAAAAGTGTGATGCAGCCTGTAATCCAAACATAAAAATGAAACAAGTCTGAAATAAAGATGTCCCACCTGTAATATAATAGTACATAACCTGCAGCAGGCTGAAAAGTACAGCTGCAGAAGCTGAGTAAAACACATGTGTGAAATATATCCCTGTTGAAATTCTGAAACGTGACATAAGTGAGACTGTTGGAAAGGATTATTATAACTAAAGGTCATGTCAATAAAGCCTAGAATTAAGTACCATCCTGAATTGTAAAAATAAAACAAGTGAGAGAGTGTGAGAAAGAGGTATGAATCCACCAGTAAAGTAGTAATATCTCCTGAATAAAGTATACTGCAGTCAGTACAGAATGAAATGAATGTGACAGGCAGAACCAAACAGCAACATGTGTTGAAAACAGTACTAAAGCTGGAATGTGTGTCCCAAAATCTTGATATGTTGCTCTCAGTCTGCAATATGCAGATAGTATGGTTGTCTGAAATACCAAACATCCACAGTTGTCTATAGCTATATAAAGCAAATGTAGCAGGATGATGTAGCTGAACAGAGCCAGATATGAATGTGTATGAATAAATATGAAATGTATATTGATGTAGCAGTAACATTCCTATCACCAACCTGAAGTAGTTATCACATAGGAAACTGTAGGCAGACCTGTAGTGTGTATATATCTGCAGCTAGTAGAAATGCACAGCATATGTATAGGTATTTGAAGTTGTTAATTAAATATTTCTTCACCCTACCCTATAACCACAAATAATCCATTCCACGTGAAATGGGTATGTGCATTCACAATTAACACCCCTGGACATTTGTCCTGTTGGTTCACACATATTTGCATGTACGTTGATGCATGTGCCCTGTTCATACATCCAAACCTGATGGCCTATTGCCATCAATCAACCCTGCATGTTGTTGGATTGTGTATTGCTGTTCAAATTATGCAAGTGTTATGCTTGCTGTTCAATGGCTTGAATTTATGGGTGTTTGGTTAATGGGAATACTAATGCATGCTGTTACAACTAATTGTGAATGGTATTGTACGTTACTAACCCAAACTGTCATAACATAATGCAAAACATAGGATGACAGGGAAGGCAGGTGCGCGAAGCTAAGCGGCAGTGCGCATGCGTGACCTCCGTGCAAACCAGCGCTAACCCACTTACAACTGCTTAAAAGTGTCTTAGTCACTCTGAATGACAAGGCCTGTAGTTTTCTCAGCAGCAAAATAAAATACCTCCCTCAGTCTCGAACCCAGGACCTTGGAAACACTAGTCTGCATGACTTACCACTAAGCCATGAGTGTTATACACAAACATTGTGCTAAAAGAAATATATCATAAAATAGTAGGAATTAATGTAAAGAGAATATACAAGTCTAGTACACAAAGCATGTCATGTATATTTACTGTCAAATTTAGTGAATTTGTAAAATAGTACTGTGAGCTGAGAAACAGTCATGCTAGTTGGTAGCTACTAGGTAATAATGTCACAGTAGCATCTGGCAAGCCACACACATACTCAGAGCAGGATAAACACTGCCATAGTTGAATAGTTAAGAGTTCAGACATAGCAACTGTGACTGAGTTACAGGGATGTCCCTGATGTGAAAACAAATGTCAACTGTGCCCCACTGACACCCTGTCAAATGAACTAACAGTAGGCAGAAAGGTGTAACTACACATGCAATGGTAACTATGACTGACTGAAGGTATGCACCACCTGCACGGCACAAATGGTGTACTAATACATATGCTTGAAATAACCCACAGTCACAACTGCAGAGTATCAGAATATGTCACTGGAGTAACCCACTGCTATGTACCATTCCATGAGGCTGATAAAAGATGCACCGGAGAGTATCTGAGGCCTGCTCAGCAGCATGATCAAATACCCCTGTAAGTGTCAATGGCAACACAATGGCCAGACCATACTGCATGCAGTAACAACCTACCACAACAAACACATAGGGAATTGCTGGCCAAACAGATTTAGCAAGCATTACAAGCTGTGAATGTAAATGGAAAATAGGAAAGCCATAGCAACACATTACAGGAAAGACACCTAGCAGACATACAAGGAGTGAATGTAAAGGCCAAATATTGAAGCCATAGCAACAGATTGCAAGAGCCACTGCTATATACCAGTTACACCACAATCCCCACAGGAAAGCACACACACCCATATACACAGTATTACTAGTCGTAGGTGTCAGTTTACATACACACGGAGAACAGGACACTGGAGGAAGGAATACTCAGCTTACAGAACAACATGCATTGCAGTGTCTACAACACAGCCTGAAATATGAGAGACATACCAACCCTTACACTCACAGAATAGTGTCCACAGCAAACCAGCATGGTCCCCACCCTGATAATCTGAAAGGGCTACGCCTACCTAACAGACCTTTTTATAGCACAGGCCTGTAATCACAGTGAGAACTGCAATCACTACACAACAGGCTGCATGCAATTAGTAAATGCTGGCTAACAAATGGTGCAGAGGCCATCACATGGACATGTGCAGATACCTACAAAAGCATCCTGTACTCCCAGTCCACACATGCAATACTGTCATTGCACCCACTGGAGGTAGAGAGAGAGAGAGAGAGAAAACAAAAAAAAAAAAAAAAAAAAAGAAAGAAAGAAAGAGAAAGAAATAAAAAACCTGAAACAACAAAGCAAAGAGGCTGACAGCAGGCCAAGCAACTGCAAGCCTACACAAACAGCTGCAACAAACACAGGTAATGTAAAGTACTACTATAATACTCTACATACTGTGAACCCTCCAGATGTGTTATTGGTCTGTATCTATGTATATGAGGATGTGCATAGGGACGGTGACATACTGAAACTGTCACTGAAGGCTCCACATACATATGTATGTGACGGTAGCTATGTGCACATAGCAATGTAGGTTGTAGTGCAATGTACAAGTAGGTTGTACAGTAATGGGTGTTCAGCAGTACGTTACTGTGTGTATACATATGTGGAACTAAAAAGGAGCATATATATATATATATATATATATATATATATATATATATATATAATGTGTATATCGAGATATGTATGTATATATATATATATATATATATATATATATATATATATATATATATAATATGCATATGTGTATACATAGATAGAGAGGGATGTAGAAATACATAGACAGATATAGTTTCACAGTGGCATAGTTTAGTACTAGGCTATCTGCAGACAGTGTATAGAATAGATTTAGAAACTTGCGCCTCTGTATAGTAGTGACACAGTGAAGACCCCCTACATAATAGCATTAGTTTACTGTGCCTCTGTCTAGTAGTGACACAGAGAAGACCCCTGCTGTAAACCTATGATCTCCCATCCACTTGTCAAGAATGCACATGAACAGTGTCAGTGAGGGTCTCTGCCTAACATGAACTGGGATCCTGTTCCACAGTATGGGAAGCCTCTTAGTGATGGATCTGTCCCTACAGTATGTCCTATTCATATGTGTGCTGAGGTTTAAATCCGTAGCTGTTGTGCTTCTGATTGATTTGGATTGTATGAGGTGGAACATGTCCATCACTACCAGATTGGACATGGCCTACTACATCAGGCACAGATCACCCCTACATAGGCAGTATGCTATGGAATAGAGCATGAGTTACATTAGTCTGGCAGCATATGACAGTTGTTGCAGACCCTTGATCTTCCTGGTGATGTCCTCATGGGGTCCCCCTAGCTGTTGCAAGTGCCAGGTGAGGTACATACCAAATGGGGCATAGTACACAGTCATGGGCCTGATAAGGAAGGAGTATAGGGGTACAATGACCCCTTTTGATGTGGATGTGAATCCCTTCATGATAAGGTGGGCAAGGTAGGAAGTCCATCCAACCACTTTGGCAACGTGGGTGTCAAATGAGAGGTCAGCATTGCACAGTGTCACCAGGTCTCCGATTACTTTGTCTGTACTCAGTGGGTTATTGTCTATGTGATAATATGTAGGTACCTTGTCCGTCCAAAAGGGTATGAGTATACATTACGTGGCATGTAGTGTCAGGCCATGACTCCGCCACCAGTTGTTGGTGTCCGTGAGGCCTGTCAGTAGGATGTATGTGTCAGCAGGTGTATCGCCTATGGCGCCTAGTATGCAGTCATCTTTGAACATTATCAGCCACTACCCTCCCATGTCTGCTTCCACATCTGAGAATGATATGCCGAACATGAGCAGTCCCAGCACAGAGCCCTGTGGGACACCACATGTGACTGGCTCTGAGTCTGACATGGCACCAGTGAGGTTGACTATAGGGTTTCTATCCGTTAGCTGGTTTGCAACCCATCATGTGACATGGATTTACATGTCAGCTGTTGATCATGTCTATGATGGCAGAGTGCGGTATTGTGTTGAATGCTGTAGGCAAGTCCAGGTAGGCTGTATGGACCGCTGTGCCCTCAGCAATGGCTGTAGTGACTGATTTGAAAAGGTCAACCAGGTTCATAAGGCAGGATCTGCCCTCTACAAAGCCAAACCAGGTGGGATCAAGTGTCTAAGTCCCCAATGTCTCTGTGTATGGGTACCATAATGATCCTTTCTATAGTGTTGCAGACCAGGCTGGTTAAGCTTATGGGGTGGTAGTTACCAGGGTCTGTAGAGGTGCCTCCTGTGTGGAGTGGGACTACTGTTGCTGTATGCCAGTGTCCAGGTACATATGCTGTAGTAAAGCTATGGCTGAATAGCATGTAATGTGCATGTGTAGCTCCTCTTGCAGTTCACGTAGCATGCAACCTGCAATACCGTTGGGTCCCATTGATGCTGTGTTTACAGCTCCACTGAGGGTGGTTCCCAGCTGGACATCTGAGATGACATGGTGGTTACAGTCAGCTGGGATAAGTAATTCCACATGTGTGGGTGAGGGAGGGGAGAAACCTGCACTGAACCTGTCTGCCAGACTGTTGGCATTATCTGTGAGTTCAGTGTAGCGTATGTCACTGTGAACTAACTGTGAACACAACTAAGGGTTCCCACCCAGGTGTGTAACATAGCAGAGGAAGGCCTAGTGGTTATCTGTAGTGACCATAGCGATGTCCCTCTCATTGTTGGCCTTGCATGTTTGTACGACAAAACTGATCTTTCCACTTCTGCTGATGAGAGATGCCATAGCTCTATGGAAGTATGCTCTGCCGTGCAGTAGCTACCATCTGTTGTTATGCAATTTGTTCAATGCTGGGGTCCACCAGACAGGACGCCTGCCCTTGGTGGAGAGGGACATGGTTTCATTTGTGATTGCATGATCCATGCATTCTTGGAGATGTCTGTAGAAGCATATGTGAGGGTGTCTGCATTGTGGGAAGTGGATTACACTGGCCCAGTGGGCATTAAGGATACCAACTCAGTTATAAGACGTGTAAAGTCGGCATGTGAGAGGTTTCCCACTGTAGTCTTTTGTGTTGTGGGGGAGGTGGGATATGTATATCCAGGGGGATTAGTCTGTGGTCATATGTGACTAGTGAGGGGTATACTTCCAGTGTGTAGTACATTGTCCCCATGTTTGTGATGATCAGGTCTAGTATATTATCTCCTGTTGTGGGAGAGGTGACTAGCTGTTCCATTGCATTTGACATAGTGAATTCCGGGAACCTTTGGGCTAGGGTGTTTGGGGTAGAATAATGCACCCAGTGTATGTTAGGGTAGTCGCACTATCCCAATATGATGGTGTGTGGTGGGACCTTCATATCCTCCAATGTCTACAGGAAGGCTGACTGTGGTCCCTGAGATTGGGAGGGTGGTCTGTAACATGCTACCAGTTGTATAGCAGGTTTGCCTATGGTTATCTGCACCTGGATGGTCTGTGATGCTTCATGTGTTGCCACTAACCTGGAGGTGTGTGTGTCTTCCATGAATATGGACACACCCCCTCCCTTTTTGTTTTGTCCCAAGTCCTGGGGCCAAAACGCATGATACGGGGTATAGCCTGGTACTGCTGGTGTGCTCTCAGGAGCCTTGAACCAGGTTCTCACTTACTGCACAGACATCGAGATTGGTAAAATATGTACGTACAGATATATGTAATACACACATACATATATAGATATCTGTAGAGACTTATACATATACAGATAGATCTGATGTCTATATATGACTATCTCTCACTCTCTGTCCCACCCTCTCATACTCACACTCACCCTGTGTCTCTCTCTCACTCTCTCCCCCTCTCTCCCCACATCTATATGCATATATCTACATCTATATATACATATTATATATACATATATACAAACAGATATATATCCATATACAGATATAAATATATCAATACATATATATATATATATATATATATATACATATATAGACTGTGTGAGGCACATGTGTGCAGATGTCTTGCTACAGGTGCCTGGTGTCACAGGCATGGAGTGAACACCAGTGTGGATACTGGAGTACCATACCCCATTCAAAAACACTGACACCAGTAACCACCATATATGTACATGACTGCCCACCACTGCATGTGTCAGGGGGGAACAGGGTCAACAAGTGTACAATAGGCTCCACATCGATATACACAGTGGCACACTAGTCCTGTAATCCCTGTACATGGAATGTGTCAGCGGACATGGTGTGTCAGCTATGGACATGTAGGTCACTGTACCCCTCCACACTCCACAATGTCCTACACGGTATGTACCTCCCATGACAGCTACAGATGTGGTGAAGGACATAGACATATGGAAGTAACTGTGTCAATGCACTCAAACACCACAGAGTGCACACAGACTACCTACATAGAGGTTACCACTGCTGGATATACATAGTTCGGTCACACCCATGACAGTTGTCTACCAACCATGGTAACACCTCCAACATCCACAACACAAATTACCTATGTCTGTCGTCCTTGTCACTGCAGTATAGAGCACATGGTGGAGGTACGGGACCCTACCCACAGATATGACATACCCTGTAGTAGACCACACAGAATTAAGAAGCAAGGCTCCCCATGAGTAGATGTCAGACATGCCCCTGCTGAATGTTATGCTGATAGGTAATATGCCATATGAGTCACCCTGTTTAACTGTTTGTAAGGAGCAGGTACGATCATAACACATGTGTCACAAGGGGCAGGGTAGCATAACAGTATGCTGCTGTAGGCCCAGGGCCAAAAGCACACTACCTACCTAGGACACAATGCACACCCATTAACACATTGCAAACAGAATATGTGAGGTGGAATGAGTGTGCTAGTGACTGGGTGCTTGTTGTGAACTTGTGTGATTGCTCACCATGACTGTCTGTCTATCATGGTAGTGTGTGTCCTTGGTGTGAGGCCAGAGACAGGTGTGTGGGGTATTGCGATCAACACATACTACATTGCCATATGTTGTGCTGTGTTACCCTGTATGTCACTGTGGTGTAGGTAGGGTTATGGCAAGTAAGAGTAGTGTGCATTACCAGTGAAATATGTAACATGCATTGTGTGCAGTGCATGGGCTGATAATGTTCCCCATACAGTACCTTGATTCAAACCCCCAGTGTGAGGTTGTGTATTGTACCTGAAACAGTGCGTTGACTGCTGCAGTATACTAGTCTGTTGTATGGAGTGCGCCAGGTACTGTTGCACAGTTGTCGGATGAGCACTGATATCTGGTCATGTACATGTGTATCCCCCAATAGACAGACAGATGCTATATATGGTGCCTAAGTAATATCACTGCAGTCAAGTATAATGTGTATTATGTGTGCTATAGTCTGCTGACAGATATTGCTGACATATTTCCCTTCTCCTTTTCAGGGCCATGGTTCACCAGAGGAACCCAGTCTACTCCGCTGCAGAGGAGGAGGAGATACACCAGAGCCTGGTGTGGGATTTTGCTGTACTCTTTTCCCGCACCAGCCAGAACCAGCAGGAGAGGGCTGCACTGTGGCAAGACCTGGTCCATAGGGTAAATGACATAGGCACACATAACCGGACATATGAGCAGGTACGCCATCACTGCAGTGATTTAATTAGAAATGTCCATCAGCTTGCGTTGGATATCCACAGGCAGCAGCTTGCCACAGGTGGTGGGGTGGCTAGACATCCCCCCTCACCAGACTGGAGGGACTACTCCTGAGTGTTGTGGCTCCAGCACAGCAGCAACAACAACAGCATACATGTGTAATGATGGAGGCTGGAGCCACACAGCAGCAGGACACAGAGCGTGCAGGTAACATGCCATGTGTATAGTTGACCATTCTGTACACTGTTAGGTTATGCATGTGTGGGGTGTGTCCTCGATTTGTAGCTGTAATCTTGGTAATTATTGTGCATTACTGATAACCTCATTATCTTCAGTACACCTGTGGAAGCTAACTGTTGCACTACTGAACTGTATCATGCCCACAGTATCAATGGCACAGTTGTGCCCACTGATGATAAATGTCTCTTTTCCGCAGGTCCCTCTGGTGTAACAGCAAGGCAGCCTATCCATGCTGGTGAGTGTGTAATACCATTACCTTCACTACTCTGTATACTAATAGTAATAATAGGCTGAAGCAGTAGTGCTATGTGTTTGATTGCAGGTGTGTTTGTGTCTGTGGGTTGATATCTCATATACTGAGGTGTGTGCATGTGTGCATGTGTGCATGTGCCCATGTGTGCATGTGTGCATGTGTGCATGTGTGCATGTGTCCATGTGTGCATGTGTGCATGTGCCCATGTGTGCATGTGTGCATGTGTGCATGTGTGCATGTGCCCATGTGCCCATGTGTGCATGTGTGCATGTACCCATGTGTGCATGTGTGCATGTGTGCATGTGCCCATGTGTGCATGTGCCCATGTGTGCATGTGTGCATGTGTGCATGTGCCCATGTGTGCATGTGTGCATGTGTGCATGTGCCCATGTGTGCATGTGCCCATGTGTGTATGTGTGCATGTGTGCATGTGTGCATGTGTGCATGTGTGCATGTGTGCATCAGTGGTGGCATTGTGTACACATTGTAAACTGTGTTTCCTGTCTTACTCCCACAGGTTCTGGTGCTGCTCTGGTGTCGCAGCAGGAACCTGAATCAGCTGCTGTGGATAGTGATGATGATACCTGTGTAATGGCACAGGTAGGTGTGCCAGGGTCCATCATTGGTCAGCCAATTGACACTACACAGCTGTCGACACCATCAATGCTCGCAGTCATCCTGCCAATACAACCTTTGTCACCAATGTCCCTAGGTGATGGGCAGGATACAGTGGGCATTGACCAGGGTAATGTGGTACCAGTGGCACATGCATCCCCACACTGCAGCCATGGCCAGGGCCCTGACACGGTACCACACAGGCAGACGTCCATGGGTTCTCGTGGGAGCATCCGTGGGTGTACCGCCCCTGTCAGACGTGCCCACAGAGGTCTTTCAACCCCAGCTATGTTTCTGGCTGTAATGCAGGCACAGTCACGTATGGAACGGTACACCAGACAGGGTCTGAGGGAGCTGAGAGCATGTCGCACAGCCATGAGTGACAGTATGCGTGATGTTGCGGCTGCCATCCGCAACTTCACCGAGGTCATTGACAGACGTTGTGGGGACACATTAGATCTGTTCCACAACTATATGTCCATGAGCCAGGGCAATGGTGGACGGTTGAGGCGTCGACGTGCCCGTATACCAGCAACAGCAGCAGCTGGCAGCCGTCGCAGACGATAACATGGCCACGGCCGCTCACATAGTGCCAGCAGCAGCCCCAGCAATGCTGGGTCTGTGCTGTCATTGGACCGCCCCAGGAGACCATGTGCACGTGGCGCTGGACAGTCCCAACAGGGACCTGTCTCCAGTCAACAAACACCTGCTTCTGATGACAGTACCCAGTCTGGCTTGGTACCTGATACGGTCCGTAGCACCCCTGCCAGGCACAGGTACCGTGTCTGTGGCCACAGACAGTGATCTGTATGACCTGGCAGGTACAGTCTGTGGCTGTCCACAAACACCTGTATATGGCAGCCATGAGGTGGGACTGTGTGCATTCATGCACACATGCAAAGTGATAACACCTAGGGCTACCACATACATGCGCACACTGCATCAACATTGCCCCATCTTGTACTGCTGTCCCTCACCAACACACACACAGACATGTCAATTGGTTGTATCAGTGGCAGACTCAAGCATACCAGGTACACACCCTGTGCATATGATGAAACTGTGCCACCTCCTGCAATCTGTAAAATCGGTGCAGGAACAGGTTAACATGGTGCTGATGCACAGGGTGACTACATAGACGTATTGTAATAGTATGATGTTGACAACAGTACAGTGTAATTATAGCATTGTGGGTATATACCAGCATGCCTGATGCAGTTACAGTATGAATGTCATTGTATTGTTTTGTACACCCATAGTAATTACCACAGTGTTCTGTCTGCACATCTATGCATACTGGTGGTGAGGCTGTGAAGGGATGGCCACCTACATAGGTAGCACAGGGGATACAACAATGTACATATTGATACTCACTGATGGCCATGTCAACTGCAAGTTGCATGCTGTCCACACATGACTCTGCAATGCAGATGTTTCAGGATGTTGATATCTGTGCAGTACTACACAACAGGTTCAGGGCTCACAAGAGCACACTAGCACTACAAGGTCACACCTCATACCATGCATAAGAGCACCAAAACACAGAACTAACTATGACAGGAGGGAGAGTGTCCATACATGTCAAGGATACTGTGGTGCCAGGACAGGTAGCATACATCATACTAAGTCTGGAACTGCTGAGTGAGGGCTCAGTGTCTGTTATTTGACATGTGTATTATTACAGGTATGAGCACTTGGGTATCAGGCCAGTTATTCAACATTATGAAGGCACGTGGTCTATATACTTGTGGGGGTTGCGGCTGGACCCAGCCCGTCTGACCTAGAAATGTCTGGGTACTGGCTTAGAGTGCCTGCATATATGCACTGTTACATACTGGAAGTCGTACACCTTGTTTGTTGTAGCATAGTCTACATACAGGCCTGCTGATTGTAGCTTTGTTTGTATGCATGTTTGCCTGTTGTGTTCCTGAAACACTGATTCCACCTGCAGTGCAGATATACAGTGCCTCTGTGGATCCCTAGTCACATCTGTGTTGCTTACTGTACTGATGTCCATGTGTCACTTGACAGAACATCACTGTTTGTCCTCTTTGCATGTAGCTTGCCTGTAACACATTGCATATGACTTACCTCACATTTGCTCAAGACAGCATTCATATATGCCAGCACTAACAAATCAGGAGCACTACACCCTCATGTAGTCACCTTGAGTACCTTGTTCCCCATTGGCCCTATGTGTCGTTACTTAGTATGGGAGTCACAATCCTATGGTAGCATGTGCAAAGGTCACCTGTCGATCTACTCTCAGGTCCAGTTGGTGAATCTGTGAGTCATGTGGCAATGTTACAGCTGCCTCATGTACACAGACAACCCTCTCCCCTTCCCATACATGTACAACACATGTGAGAGATGCAACCACATAGCCAAACTGGGGGCTAAGCTCTGTTTACACAGCACTGGCATTCCCTGACAGGTGGAGTGGGATACTACAGTGAATACAGTACCAGTCTCCCATAGACCCGCCACATCCACAATACAAACACAGACACACACAGGTACATTATTGGGCTCTCAGAATAGCATCCTGCCTGAGTAGCTGACACCTGCAAAGCAGACACACAAGCAAACATTACGCCAGAGCAGAGCACATGCAACACATAGCTCACAAAGCCTGTGTGCCAAACAGTGTCAGGCCATACGGCTAGACAACACACCTGCTACGGTTGTATGAGGTACCTCTATTGTCACAAACACGGTGGTCCTGCTCCCAGGCTGAACAAGGTGACAGTCATGCTGAGCTGCCCGTCGGGCACTATGATCCACCACATAACACAAGCAAAGTGGTCACTCCAAGGCATGTAGCAGTATGACTCAGTCATTGTCTGTGCCAGTGTGTATGACCTCTGACGCACCTCCCTGGACTACATGTTAGGGGACATGGAGGGGCTCTCTGAGCTTGTGGCATAGGCTGGTATGACCCTGGCCTTGAGTAGCATCTCACCCTCACCATGAATGCTGCCACAATATGTAGACAGGATCATCGGTTTCTGCACTTAACGTATCCTTCAGTGACCTCCAAAGGGGATCCAATGCCTGTCAGTGTGGGATTACATGCTGGACATGCCACATTGCTTTGCTTGGGACAGCTTGCACCTGTCACCCATGGGCCATTGTATATTGGCAGAGGCTGTTGCTACACACATAGTGCCTTTGTATGCAAGGCTGACATTACATAGCCACCTACACAGGTATCACACGGGATGGGACACTAATAGCAATGCTACTCAACAGCAGCAGTCTAAACCTCAAGATGCATGCAGTGGAAACTGTCCTTAGCATGGGGTACAGCGATATCCGTGCAGTAACAGACTCCTGGTACAAGGCTCCCAGGTGCACACCATCAGTGCCAGGTTATTCCCGATACCATGCTTGTCATCCCCTACACATGCACCAAAACAGAACAGGGGGGGTGTATCCAAAGGCACCTCAGATACACACACCCCCAGGTTGGTGGCACTGCACAAAGCATCAGAGCCTCTCCATGTGCAACACACAGTGGATTAGACTGCCTTCAGGTTCATGGCCTGGCACACGCCACACTCCCATACCCAGGAAACCCACTTGGCCTTCCTGACAACACTGGGAATATGACGGTCTCTACACACACCATTATATGGTTGTACTGCAACTACCCAACCATACAGTGTGAGCATTATTCTAGCTGCAAGACCCTATCTGAAGGTTTCTTATCATTCATTCCCTGCATTGCTATGGAACAACTTGATACCACTCCCACAAGTGGTGACAACATGCTGCACCTGTTCATCACCAACATGTGGACTATATGCTCCAGACCAATCATGTATCCCTTGCTGGTGGGATGACACCATCTACAACCCACACTGTATAGTCACATACCACATGCAGCCCCTGCACAGAACACCCCAGTCATACAGTTGTCTGATGCATATTCCATGTATTCACATGAGGCAGGCTTCGGACATGGAAACTCTTGCAGTTCACAGGTACATATGTGTAGGTGGCACACACATACATCATGTGTGCACTGACATTACTGATATAATGTATGTCGTGCAATATTGGGAACAACACCCCACACACATGGACAAACTGTGTGACAAAAATACACATGGCATTTGTAGGATACAAACCCCTACCTAACTATGTTAGATCACTTGTGAGATTTGCAGCAGCAGAGTGTACTATTTGCATTACTGGGAGGATTGCTTTTTCCTGCTGTACTTATAGGGTGCTGACATCATCAGTGTTTAGACAGTGGAATATGCAGCATGTTTTGTGTAGTAATAGTTGCCAAAAGGGACATTTCTCATACACATGGAATTGCACACACTATTCCCCCACACACAGTCACACACACTGGGAACTTGCAGGATTCAAACCCCTACCTAACTATGTTATGACACTAGTGAGAGACGCATTAGCAGAGCGCGCTATTTGCATTATTGGGGGGACTGCTTTCTCCTGCTGTACTTATAGGGTGCTGACATCATCAGTGTTTAGACAGTGGAATATGCAGCATGTGTTGTGTAGTAATAGTTGCCAAAAGGGACATTTCTCATATACATGAAATTGCATACACTACTCCCCCACACACAGTCACACACACTGGGCACTTGCAGGATTCAAACCCCTACCTAACTATGTTATGACACTAGTGAGAGACGCATTAGCCAAACCCCTACCTATGTTATGACACTAGTGAGAGATGCATTAGCAGAGCGCGCTATTTGCATTACTGGGGGGATTGTTTTCTCCTGCTGTACTTATAGGGTGCTGACATCATCAGTGTTTAGACAGTGGAATATGCAGCATGTGTTGTGTAGTAATAGTTGCCAAAAGGGACATTTCTCATACACATGGAATTGCACACACTACTCCCCCACACACAGTCACACACACACTGGGAACTTGCAAGATTCAAATCCCTACCTAACTATGTTATGACACTAGTGAGAGACGCATTAGCAGAGCGCGCTATTTGCATTACTGGGGGGATTGCTTTCTCCTGCTGTACTTATAGGGTGCTGACATCATCAGTGTTTAGACAGTGGAATATGCAGCTTGTGTTGTGTAGTAATAGTTGCCAAAAGGGACATTTCTCATACACTTGGAATTGCACACACTACTTCCCCACACACAGTCACACACACACTGAGTACTTGCAGGATTCAAACCCCTACCTAACTATGTTATGACACTTGTTAGAGACGCAGTAGCAGAGTGCACTATTCACATTACTGGGTATAATTTCTGCTCCTGACATATGCATAGTGTGCTGACATCATTATGGATGAGGAGGTATGTACATCTGTTACTATCCATCAGTAAGGGGGAGAGCATATCTATGCATTAACTTTGCACAGGCACAGTGGCCTACTGTACTGTGGAGGCAGACTCCAAATACACTGTGGATAGCCTTCTGTATTCCCTAGGGACAACAGTCAGGTTTTGCACTCTACGGCCATATGTTTACCTGTCAGATGCAAGTATCTGTTGCTCATATACTGTTTGTGGGTCTTTATTGCCATAGCCTTCCCTATCTCTATAAAGAACGTGTGTACTGTGGGAGATGTTTGCATATGAGTGGGATCCAGTACTTTACTTATGTCTCTGTTGTAACTTCACTGTGTGCACTGGGCAGATGTCTGTATTGTGGGAGGTTCCTGTGTTAACACATGGAAATGCCAGATATGTGTGTGCAACTGCTGAACTGTGACATGGCCTAAGTGTGTGAGCATGCCCTGTTCACAGTCTGTATGGCTTCTTGACTGCCACATCTCATTTATCTAAGTGTGCGAGCATGCCCAGTGTGACCTTTCCTTATGTTTGGATCTGTGGACCACCACATTTCTGTTTGTGTGTGGATGGCATCTATATATCACATGTACAGTTGAGTGTTGGACATCAGGTTGTGTTCTTACTGCCCAACTGCTGTGTGTCTGAACCTAACAGGCATTATGCTGTGCCATCAGGGTCGCCATGGGATAGTTTGCATACAGTTGTCATCATCCTTTCCTGCTGACCAAACAGTTGTATTGTTGTATAGTGTACTGGTGCAAAACTTTCACTGTGGTGGACAGTATAATCGGTTTCAGTCCTATCACTGCTTGTAATGTTTATAGTGAGCACACCAGACTGGTTGAGGGCCAGTTGTGCAGATATGATCATGTTGCATTTTGTTCAGATATGGACAGCTTAGTACATGATTGTCCGACATTGTTAATGTATTCCACAACTTGCGTGGACAGTGACAAACAATGGCCATGTGCCCTAGTCCATTTGTAATGCTAGTCAGAGAGTGTTTGTCCTTCAACACACATTTACTGGTGTTTGCCATGACATATGTCATGGTTAGTGTGCTGTGCCTCTGTCTACCCATGACATACAGGTGATATCCAGGGTACACTTACCATCTCCCATCCAGTCATCATGATTCCTCTGGATGACAGTCACTGAGGGACTCCCTGGATATCCTGTAGTGGGAGTTTAGTCGTGAGTGGAGTGAGCTTCTGGGTTATGGACCAATCAGTACAGCATGTCCTGTTTATGTCTGTGCTGGGGTTCAGGCCTGTCAGCTGCATAGGTCACCAGCATTCAGTGTTTACATGGTGCCAAATGTCCATTGATACCAGGTTGTTCATGGCTCTATACATCAGGCACAGTTCACCTCCAGCCAGGCAGTATGGCACTGTGTGGAGCTGCAGTTACTTTACTCAGGTGACACATGGCATCTGTTACAGCTCTGCGATCCTCCTGGTGGGGTATTTGTGTGGTCATTCCAGTTTCTGCAGGTGTTTGCTATGGTACATCCCTGAAGGGCCATTGTACACAATTGTGAGGCTGCTGATGGATGACTGGAGAGGCACATTGACCTACCCTAACCAAGCTGTGCTTACCTTCATGATTAGGTGGGTATATGGTATGTTTCTGTAACCACTACAGACACGTGGTTGTCACATGCAGGATATCTATCACCTTGGTCCCCAGGTCTCTTATTGCTCCTGATGTACTTACTGGGTTAACACCTATGTGGTAATTTCTGGCCATGTACTGTGTTTCCACAGGGGTTGACTATACCCTATTCTGCATTTAGCTTGTTGACATGGCTGTGGCACCACTTGTGTGTTTCTATGTTTGCCTTTTGTAGGTTGCTTGTGTCAGCTGGAGAGTCCGATATGGTGGCCAGTTTGTAGTCCTCTGCAATCCTGTTCAGACAGAGTGCTTCCATGTTGGCCGGTACCTATGTGACATATATAGCATACAAGAGGGATCCCAGGACCATGCCTTTTGGGATGCCAGTTGTACCTGGTTTGCAGTCTGACATGGCTACAGCATGTCTGCCAGGTCAGTTCTGTCCTTGAGCTGGTTTGCAACCCATCTACTTGCATAGGGGTTTATAGTCAGGCTGGTGAGCTTATCTGTACCACCAACTAGGGTATTGTATGGAAGGGTTTAGCAAGGTCCAGATAGGCTGTGTGATCAACATTCCCCACATCACTGGGCTTGGTGCATGTTTCACATGAATCAGACATGTGTACGGGGCAGGATCTGCCCTATGACAGCCACACTGGGTAGGGTCCAATGTCTGTAGGTACCCAATCTCGTTATTCATGGGATCCATGATCATCCTCTCCATTACTTTGCCAACCTAGATATTCGGGGTTGAGGGGTGATAGTTTGCAGTATCCATTCAGGCACCCCCTTTGTGGTGTGGGACCACTGTTGCTGTACACCGCTTTTTGGGTACATATCCTGTGGTAGGACTGATAGTGCACAGTAATGCTATTTGCTGTTCCATTCTTCTTACAGTACTTATTGGACACAACCCAGGACATCATCTGGTACCATTGATGCTGTATGCTGTGCTTTGTGGATGCTGGCTGTTACCTCAGCATCTGCAATGTCGGGGGGCCAGCACTCTCCTGGGATAGATATTTGGCAGTTAGGTGCTGGTGGGGAGTTTGCAAAGAATCTGTTAGGTAGGATGTTGGCAATGTGTGTGGGTTTGGTGTATTGTTTGTGATATTAGAGTGCTGCAGAGCATATCTGTGGATTATCACCATGGTTCCTACCATCAGGTAGGACAGCTGTGTAATAATCCTTTGTGTCCTGCACAATTTGTATCATCATAGGTTCATAGGTTCATACTAGGCTATCTGCCCTGGCCTTGTTTGAGCACAGACAGACTGTGTGTGGGTCTCAACACCCCTTGCAATGTGCATATTATGCCCACGTAGGGTTTACTTTCCTAGACACAGAGATGGCCCCCAATGTACAACTACTATCTCCCATGCACTTCAACGGATTTCTCTTCTTGAGTTTGTGTGTGGAGCTCAGCCTGTCATGGACTGGGATTCTGTTCCAGAGTGTCCTGAGCCTCTGGGTTATGGATCTGTCCCTCCAGCACATCCTATTAATCTATGTGTAGAGGTTCAGATATCTCACTGTGGTGTGTCTGCTGGATTTGGGGTTTCTGCAGTGGAGCATGTCCATTCATTCTGGATTGGACATGGCCTTGTACATCAGGCATACATCACCTCTGACTGTGCAGTATGCTTCTGAATTGGGCTGTGGTTTCTTCAGCCAGGCTGCAGATGTCCAATGTTTGGACCCTTTATCCTGTTGGTGGGGTACATTTGGGGTCTTTCTGACTGCTGCATGTGTAAGGTAAGGTACATGTGAACTGGGGCATAGTTGTCACGTATGGGCCTGATAAGGGAAGGGTATAGGGGCACAGTTACCTCTGTAGCTCTACATGTGCATCCTTTCATATTAAGGTTGGCAATATAGCAGGTCTTCCTGGCCACCTTGGCAATGTGTGTGTCACATGACAGGTTATCGTCCACTTCTGTCCCTAGGTCCATGATTACTTCTTCCATACATAATGGATTGCCATCTATGTCATACTTTGTGTGCCTTGTTTGGTATTTGTTGGGACATTCATACTCTGCAGTGTCTTCAGGAAGGCTGTCTGGGGTACCTGGGTTTGTGTGTGGGGTCTGTAGCAGGCTTCAAACAGGTACACAGTTTGAGACAGTGTTACTTGCTCGTGGATAGTCCATGCTGCTTCTTGCTGTGGTACCAGCCTGGGGTGTGGTTATTCTTGATAATTACTGGTAGCCACACTCCTATTGTCATGTGTTCCATGTTTTGGAGTTGTAGAGCATGGTATGAGGCATAACCTGGTAGTATTAGGGTGCTGTTCTGGGCCTTGCCCAGGTTACTGTTACAGAACACATATTACCATTCTCCATGCTGTGGTGGGTTTGGTCTGCATGCACCTTGCAGGTTAGACTTCTGGCATTGGGTAGCATTACGTCCAGGTTATTATCCCTTGTGCTACCTATGTTGGTGGGTTTGTGTTTCCAGACTTACCTATTCCAGGCACAGTGGGGGTAACAGCAGCCTTTGCCAGTATCTACACAGCCAGGGGTGCTGGGTGCATGCCATCCCTAGCAGGTGGGGCATCATGTCTTGCTTGGCATGTCAGCCCAGGCTGTCAGCCATGTGTTCCCCCTTGCTAAGAGCAATACCTCAGCCAATTATTGTACTTGATCTTGTTGTCTTCATAGTGTGGCATCTTGCTTGGTGAGGGTGAGATGTTAGGTTGGGTCTTCATGTTTGCATATACTAGATGGTGTTACATTGCTTAACACATGGCAATCATGCCTCCGGTGGTGCTGCAGGGCTGCCTCTGTCGGATGCACATACTACACTCCCTGTACATGTTTGAGAGCAGGTTATGTCATGTTAGGCATCCCTGTTACTATATGAGTGAGTCAGAGAGGGGTATCATTCCCAGGGTTCCTACTGAGCCAGTGCATGTGCTATGCGTTGCCTCTTTGCCAACGCCAGGGCATACTGGGCACGCCTCCTTCTGCCTACTGGGGCAGGCTCAGGTAGTTCCTTCTCCGAGTCATGCTCTGCCTGTGATGGCCTTGGCAATGGTGGGGGGCTGTTTGTCCCGGCCCTATGCTGGTCCTGCTGCAGCTGTTTTTGCAGGATCATATTATGTAGCATAGCACATACCATGACAATTTGGGTACATGTAGTTGGTGAATACTGCAAGGCTCCACCAGATGTGTCCAGACACCGGAACCGTGACTTGAGCAGCCCAAACACACACTCTATTACATTACGTGTTTGTGCGTGTGCCTCATTATGGCGTTCCTGTTCAGGTGTGTGTGCGTTTCTGATGGGTGTCATCAGCCATGGCTCCAGTGCATAACCTGCATCCCCCACTAGGTGTCCATGTGGGATGTCCCCATTGGCAAATGTCTGGTACAGCTGTGTCAAATGCCAGATATGGGAATCATGGTAGCTCCCAGGGCAGCCAGCACACACATTCATTATTATGCCCTGGGCATCACACACGACCTGGCAGTTGATGGAGGGGAAGCCCTTGCGGTTAATGTAGGCCCTACCCCGCTCACCAGCTGGTGCTTTGATGCGTATGTGCGTGCAGTCTATTGCACCCACTACCTCAGGGTATTCCACTATTTGCTGGAAGAGATGCATATTGCTGGCCAATACCTCACGGGCATTGGGGAAATATACATGATCACTGACATGTGCTGACATGGCATCCAGGAACTGATGCAGTACCCTGGAGGCTGATGCCTGTGATATCCCCATCATATCACCAGTTGGTCTCTGGAAGGTACCTGTTGCTAGTATTCTTAGGCCAACACATACCTTGGTTTCCACTGGGATGGGTTCCCCTCTGTTGGTTCTTTGTGTGAGGCGTGGCCTGCACAGCTCAACAATTTGCTGCAGGAGGTCTCTGTCCACTCTATAGCGCTCCACTATCTCCAGCTCATGTAACCCCTGGTAGGTGACCCTTGGCCTGTACACTCTTCTCCGTCTCCTCACTGTGGGTTGTCTGGCAGCATTTCCATTGTCACCACCCTCAGCAAGTCTCCTATGTCTCCTTATGACAGCTATGGTAGCCCCTAGCATGTTTGGTCTGAGTGCAGCTTTTTCAGTTTTCACTTCTACTAGCTTACTCCTGTCTTGCAGTGTCTCTTGAGAGAAACATACTGCAGTGCTGTTTGCAGTGTTTTCAGTGCTGGGCTGGGCTTGTATTCTGCCTGTGTAATTGCCTGTTTTTAATTGTTTTCACCTGCTACCTCTACAGGTATTCCCTGTTAGTTTCCTACTATTTCTTCTGCTTCCTTTTCCTCTCTGTTTCCTCAGGGGGAGCAGCGCGCATACCAGCGAAAACACGCTCACAGTGGCTACCACGCATGCACACATGCTTAAACGGGCTAGAATCTGCTTATTCAGGTTAAAACGCGCGCACACCAGCGCAAACAGGTTTACAGATCTTTAAACAGGCTCCTACATGCTTACTGTGCCTTACACGCGTGCACTCTGTCTTACTCGCAGCTCCCATCACGCACATGCGTGCATGCATGTACAGCAAGAAACTTTGGTGTTGGCCACAGTGTACACCTTCCATTTCTTGACTTTCCCATGCTTATCTGTTGACACTCCTCTTTTTCTGCTGTGTGATTGATATGCTTCACATACCACTTTGCTCCAATGAGCTTGATTTCTTCCTGACATTTCCCCTGTGATGTCACCTATCTCCTACTCTGTTACTCCCCCTTATCTAACTCTTACACTACACGGACTGTGCTCATTTCCTATGTGACAGTGTGATTCACTATCCTACCATTCATTTACATAGGATTGCCTACTAATGCTTAGTTGCATGTCTTACACTCAGCTTCCCCTCTTAGCAACCAATAGACGGTGACCATGTTGTTTTTGGTCTGCTAGTCCCTGCATTGCAAATCCATGCATTACATAAAACCCACATTTGTGGGTTTCAAACCTTCATTTTTCAGTTTTATATAGCGCAGCCCGTTTGCGCGGGGCTGCGCTGCATTTAAACATCGCCGATCTCCGAAAAAAAACCCTCTTTTTTTTCATGTTTGCATCGGTTTACCATGCCAATGGCCACATATTTGGCCATTGGCATGCTGTCTGTAACATTTGCACAGTTTATTTGGAGCTGTCATGGCTCTGTTGTGTTATTTGCAGTAACGTACTCAGTTGTCAACTGAGTACATTTCTGCAACTAACACGACTCTTACACGGGCTGGTTTCAGCTTCGTGGATCGCTTACTCTACCTCATTTGCATGCCTTTTGGCTGCAAGTGGGGTGATTAGCATATCCATGCCCTGCCCATGTAAGAGTCGTTTTAGCTTTCTCTTACACGGGATTTCGGGCTGTTCCTGGATCGCGATGGCTGCATGGAGTCTTACACGGCTCTTAGACTCCGTGCAAGCCATCGTGAATCCTGCCCATACTCAATACAGTAAAGAAAACCCACTTCAAACTTGGCAAACTATACCGACACAAACTTTACCTTGATAAACAAACTAGGATTAAATTAGCAAACACTCTGCTTATTCCATCCCTTACATATGGGAGCCCCATATTCAGCAATCTCCATACATCACTCAGTGATAAGCTACAACAATGCTACTATAAGATAACCACATTTGCATATAACTTGCCTAACCACTCACACCACAGCAGCACTCTCTCAAACCTATCCTAGCTAGAATTCTACCACTATCTCCAGTTTACTCAACTAACTACTGCCCATAAGTTACTTTTCCAACCCGATAAATGCCCAGATCTCCAATCCATCCTGAACACATACACCCCCACTTAAACCCTCCGCTCTTCAGAGAAAACCATTCTAAATGTAGCTAAACCCAGTAAAAGAGCAGGACAGTGCCTGTATTCCTATAACATAGCTAAACTCTGGAATATCCTCCCCTCTTCCATTACCCAGCTAGACTCCCTGAAGTCCTTTAAAGCTGCACTAAAAACCTACTTTTTACATAATCCCAGCTGTACATGTGATATACAATGTAAGTCCCCTTAATCTCATAACTTGTTCAACTATATTCTTCCTTTCTAATACCTCCTATGTTTTCAATTGACTCATTTGACTAAAAAGTTATTATTGCCATCACTATCTGCTTTCTCTGAAATACAGCTTACGTGCAATATGGTGCATGTATAGTAACTTGTATAACATATGCTTTGCAATTATGTGGTTCTGTAATAGTAGTTTGTGTTTACTGTGGAGCCTTTCTCCCAGATTTGTACTTCTCTACTGTATTGCTTTGTTGTTTGTATAAATATGGAGCTTTTCCCCTCAGGCCTCCACTGAAAATGGGTTTGCTTGCCCAGTGGACTTCCCCAGTCAACAAATGCCAATAAATAAATAAATAAATAAATACATAAATAATAAATAAATATTCATCAGAGTATGGCAACTGGTATTTGCTGAAAAGAATAGGCATCCATCATTTTTCTAAATCACTTAGAAGATGAGGTTTGAGATTGCAGCAACTAAAGCAGGACAGAGCATATTTCCCTATCACCAGCAACAGTGTTGAGCAGTCCTTGTGGGATCTCTAGGAATTATCAGGCAAGCAATGACACATAATCCCAGCAACATGTTTTGCTTCTATCCTGGGATTTCCTCCAAGTAAGTCCTGCCTCATATATTTCTCTCAAGAAACAAATGGGAGCTTGCTGTCTGGATGCCTAAATCATTTTGAAACCCTAACCCTAAAACTCCCCTCCCATTTCATAATCCTAAAATTCCTGTTTCACTCCTTAAACCTGAAACTGCACTCCCCCACCATTAATCTAAATTCACAGATCCTACTCTAAACCTAATGCTCCCTTTCCTCTCCCCATACCTAAATTCCCCAGATCATTAAATAATAAAATAAATTAAAAATACTGATTTTTGTCTGCCTATTTTGCAGATTTATTTTTCTGATCAACATCAATAATGTGACATGCATGTAATGATCTTCTCAATTTCTATCCCCACCCAAATTTGTCCAGAATTTTCTGCAATTCAAGATAATAGAGGACAGTGTTAAAGAAATATTAATTTTTCCCAGAAAAAGGCTCCCAGCCTTGATATATTGCCCAATATACAGATTAGGTTACAGGTAAGTTTTTTCATCAACAAAACAACTTTTAAACCACACCGATATCCTCAGGACAAGGAAAACTATTGGCCAATCTCCATACTTAATACTTTTTGCAAAAGAGTAGCTCAACTTATTGATATGTTTTGGCTTTCAAATTTTCATATCATAGATCTTTTTCAATTTGGATTCATCCTTGGTGCTCAACCTTGATGTAATATGTTGCGAGATATGTTGACACTCTGCTTTCTATTAATGCATACAAGGCACTAGACCAAATGAAAAAGACTAGCACAGGAATTCATTAAAGGGCCGAGCACAAGCCATATGGCTCTTGCTAAAAAGACTCTTGAAGATGTGCCAGTTTGTGATTCAGAGACATGTTGGCTGCAATGAGGTAAGACCTCATTATCAACTAAATTCTATGCCTCTAAATCACATTTATGGCTGCAATGTGTAGATCATTGCTTATATCTGCACATCACAGTAGTTACTGCTGTTTGTGTAGACAGTACCCCCATCACTCTCTCATACAGTTAGGTACACAAAATATGAATTCACTCACATATCACAGTTCTGACATCTGTCCTGTTGTAGTTCTCCTCATAGTACACACCCATTATGGCCCAGTGGTCTAGTGTATACTTCTGCTGTCCAATCCCCCTTGTAATGTTGGTTCAGGTCACTTCATTATATGGTACACCTGGCGGTCAAGTGGCTCACCCTGCCCCCATTCCCTGTTGGGATGTCTGTGCCATTATGACACCTCCATGTTAGAGTAATCCCTGGTGGTCTACTGTATCTCACTATATCAATCCTCATATTGTTGTTGGCATCATTATGGAACTTGAAAAGTAATACCTGGTAGCCTAGTGCATTCCCCTTCCCCAAACGCCATATGACTGTCATGGTATGTAGTCGAATATGGCCTTTTTGGCAATGTTCAGTACCACAGTGTGACAGGATGGTTGTGCTGATCTGCATGACTGAATGATTTCTTGAATGATGTTAGCCAAAAGTGCTCTTCACAGCACCCGCAGTGTGCCCAGAACTGGCTCCTTTTGCAATTCATATAGAGTTACATGTATCAGTAACATATCCAAATATGACTGTTAGAGCTGTCTGGGCATCCTTCTTCCACACTGTCCACATTTCTGCCTACAAATCCTGGTATATTATAAAGTTGTCTGTAAGACAATGTAATCACTGCATGTAGCAATTTCAGTGATAAATGCTAACTTTTGTCTTCTTTTTTGTGGACTACTATACCTGGTTTTCTCACATCTTTTTATGAATTGTTGGTAATGGGTGATACCATGTGATAAAAACTTCATCATTCCCTAGAATGCTTTGTGGATCATGTTTCCAATGCGTCTCAGCTACTTCAATATTAAAATGTTTGCACAATCCTCAGTGCAACAATCTTGCCACATTATTATACCTTTCAGTATACAGACCCTCTGCCATCAGTGTATCACACCCAGCAACACGATGTGTGACTGTTTCCAGTTCTGTTTTACAGAATCTTCATTTGTCTGTTTCTCCCACATGTTCAATGAACTTAGTAAATCAATGTGTGAGTCCATTATCCTGAACCGCCAATGTTAACCTTTTATCTTTTGGTTTAAATTCACCTCTCCTTAACCATTCCTGCATAAGATCCTGATCTATATGAGGTAGTTCCAGGAGTCTTCTGTACTTGCAACTATATTTATGCCTTTTCCACATTTCTTGCCTTCTCATTTGATCCTTCACCTTATATTCTTTTTGTTTTTTTTTTGCACATTTAGTTGCTGCCTGATTTTTGTTTATTTCTGGTTTGATTTCCAGTCCCTCTTGACACCAATATGCTTCTGCTAAATTAAGCAGGAAAGTCATCTTAGACTTGTTTTCTTCATTTTTTAAAACTTTCACTATGTTTGGATCTGATGAGGTCAGCAGATATGTAATCAGTTTTGAGGAGGTCCATACCACCTTCAGAATGAGGAATACATAATCCTGATATTCACTGATTTTTATATATCATATGATAAGTGTGAAGCATTTTTCTTTTTTTCCTGTCCGATTGATCCAATACCTTTGGGGACCAGTCAGTCACCCCAAAACTGTAAGTTAGAACAGGAAGATCAAATTGGACTTTGTTCCTAGATGTCAGGGATGTTTTCAGTTTAAATTTTAGTCTAAAATATTCCTTACTGAGTTTTGTTCACATTTATTCACATTTTATTGTCAATCTTTCATCAGTTCCCAAATATTTATACACTCCCTCCTGCTCACATTCCTTCATATCACATTCCTGTCCAAGACTGATATTTTCTTGGTGCTGCATCTTTCCTGCTTTAAAGGCTGCTTTTGCACAATTATCAAAACTAAATGATATTCTTTTATGATTGTATAGTTTGACTACTTGCAGTTGTGCTTTCAACTCATCTGATGAACTATACAGTTTAAAATCACCCACAAAAAGAAGATGAGAGGTCTTTACACTTGTTGTTCTCTTTGAGCCAAGTTGTAACCATGGCCTAATTTGTTAAGCAGACACCTTAAAGGGTTAAGGAAAAGGCAAAAGAACTGCAGTAAAAAAAAAGAGTCAGTCTGAAATATTCCCCTTTAAATTTTTATCCCTGAGATAATAATTTGTCCCTTATCATGTCTTAGCTGCAAAGTGGTTTGCCACTCTTCCATGGTCACTGTAATGTAATTGATCTATCTAGGATGTATCTTATACATCTGTAAGCAATCCTTTATCAACGAATATGGGATGCTGTCAAATGATTTTTTTGTATTCTATCCATGCCATACTTAGATTCATCACCTTTTTACAATTCCCCATTATGACTTAATTTAAAAACAAATGATCCTTTGTTCCACATGACTTTCTTTTGTTACCATTTTGTTTTATTGCCATGATTAAGTTGCTTTCTAAATTTATTTATTTATTTTATTTATTTATTTATTTTACATTTCTTAACTGGGAGAGTCCAACTGGATACATGACCATTTTCATTGGAGGCCCGGGGAGAAAAGCTCCACATGTACAAAAATATGACAGACAATATCCATGGTTACATTAAAATATGTAAAATGTTAACATTTCAATAGGAGGTTAAATATACATGGTTACATTGACGTTTAAGATCATTGTAGCTTTATAGTATTACATATGTACAGCAATCATAGCAAAGCATTTGAGTGTATAGAATGGCATGATACTTAGATTGATGCCATGAGTGACTACCCGGAGAAAAAAGGTGGTTAGTGAGAAAAAGGTGTTTAGTTTAGAGGAGAGTTCCTGAAATTAGATGTAGAAGGGTTTAAGACATATTTGTAGAAAAGCTAGGATAATAGGATACAAAAGAGGAGGTAAAGACAAGGGATTTAAATGGTTAGTGTAGGGAGTTAGAAACACAACATTCTAAAGCTGAGCACAGGAAGTTAGGTTTGATTTTAGTGAATGTTGTTCTGAAGGTTATAGAGAAGTAGATATAATTATGGTGGGTTTAGGTAGAAGGTTTATTCCAAATTGCATCATTTACCTTCAAGAGTTGCATGTAAGTCGAGTTAGCCTGAGTCTAGACATGGACATAGCTAATGCTTGTTTAAGTGACTCTTTAGGGATGTTTTGAATTGGGGTAAGGAGGCTATAGTGGTAAGATCTGGAGGGAGTGCATTCCATTTCTTACCAGCTGAGTTGGAGAGAAGTGGTTCTCCAGCTGAGTTGTTGGCTTTGGCAGATTGAACTTGCATCTTGTTAGATGAGCGGAGGCATGGTAGGTTGCAGTAGGGGGTGATAATATTTGCCAGAATGGGTGTACCGTTAGGTTGGTAGAGGATTTTATGAATAACTATGAGATGGTTGTACTGGAGTTGATTGGGTAGCTCTAGCCAGTCCAATGTTTGAAGATTTTGACAGTAATGGGTTCTGTAGGCTGTGGCTGTGGTGAATCTAGCTATATTGTTGTAGCAGCTAGCTAATTTGTTTAGGTTAGCTTTCCGTAGGTTTAAGAAAATGGGTGAGGCATAGAAAAGGGCTGAGAGAAGGTGTGTTCTAGCTATGGCTGTTCCGTCCGGTGGGGTTAGAAAAGGTTTAATCCTATATAAGGAGCCTAGTTTTTTGTTAACTGTTTTGATGGTTTTATTGATATGAGTGTCAAATGTAAGGTTATTATCTATTATTACACCAAGAGGTTTTGTGGATGGATCTGGAGAGATTATGGTGCCATTATTGGATGAGATTGTAATATTCGGTGATGAGTTTTTTTCGGGTAGGGGAGAGAAGTAGAAGTTTGGTTTTGTTGGGATTCAATAGGAGATGGCGATTATTGAACCAGACCTCTGCTTTGTTGAATGTGCTCTAGAATAGGGATTGTAGGTCTGAGGGGGTGGTGGCAGAACAGATTAAGGTAGAGTCATCTGCTTACTGAATACAGGTTGATTCTGGGATGAATTTGGGTAGGTCATTGATGAATATTGAGAAAAGGAGGGGGCCTAATATGGACCCTTGGGGGACACCAAGGGTGATTGGTAG
Organism: Protopterus annectens; assembly: GCF_019279795.1. Lineage (NCBI taxonomy): Eukaryota > Metazoa > Chordata > Ceratodontiformes > Protopteridae > Protopterus > Protopterus annectens. The sequence continues at coordinate 1,301,113,580 of NC_056735.1, forward strand.
TAGGGGGATAGATTGTCTTTCCATAATACTGCTTGTTGTCTGCCCTGCAAGTAAGATTGGAACCACTTAATTACTAGGTTGTTTAGGTTGAATGATTTGAGTGTGTCTAGGAGTAGGTGGTGATTCACCATATCAAATGCTTTGGATAGGTCGAGAAAGAGGGAAGAGGACAGTATGTTGTGATTACGGTTCTGATTTATTGTGTGAGAGGAGAGAAGTGCTGTTGTGGTACTATGGGCAGGTCTGAATCCGTGCTGGGATGGGGCTAGGAGATTGTTCTGGATAAGGTGAGTTAGAATTTGTTTATGTATACCTTTTTCCTTTATTTTGGCTAAGGGAGATAGAATGGCTATAGGGCTATAGTTTGAGCATTCTGTGGTGTTACCCCCTTTGTGAAGTGGAATAATGTGGGAGATTTTCCAGATGGAAGGGACATAGGATTCGTGGAGAGTACGGTTGATTAAGATGGCGATAGGGTATGCTATTTAGTTTGCGGCCTTTTGTAGAAATTCAGCACGGAGTAAGTCTGCTGCTAGGGTGGTGGGTTTGAGTTTCTTAAGTAAGGATTTAGTATAGTCTGTGGAGATTGGATCATATTTGAATGGGCGCACATTATCATCAGGGGCTGAGGTGGTGTTTGCGGAGTTGGGAGGTAGGTTATTAGCTAGGGATTGCACTGTTTCTGTAAAGAAAGTATTGAAGGCCTATGCTATACTTTTAGGGGGTAGATGTAATGTAGATGAAGGGGTGGGGGGTAGTGGATTTACCTGGATGGAGCAGTTTATTGAGACTTGACCAGAATTTTTTTGGCTGATTTTGGTGTTTTTTCTGTAAGCTGAAATAGTAGGTTTGTTTAACTAGCTTAGTGGATTTTTTTAGCTTCGTTTCTCAATTGTTTGTACCTAATATGATCTTGACTGGATTTGGTGGATTTCCAGGAAGTCCATGCTGTGTCCCTAGTGGTTAGCTTTTGTTTAGTACCTTTGGTTAGCCATTGAGGTATTTTGTTTTTGGTTCTGATATTTCTTTTGGGAGCATGCCTGTCTAAGATGGCTAGAAAGTTAGTATTAAAGTGTGAGACTGCTTCGTCTAGGGGAAGTAGCTTTAGGTTGGACCAATTGCAAGATTTAAGTTTGGTCTGGAAATTGGTGAGGTTAAAGTTTTTTTGTGTTTCTAATGGTTTTAAGGGTGATTTGCTGAGGCATATCATTCCTCTTTCTTATTATATATGTTTGGAAGTGGTCGCTCATGTTCTCAGGTAGGGTGCCTGATATATATAACTGAGGTTTGTTGTTTATAAGTATCCAATCTAGTGTGCTTTCTTTATTGTTGGGCTTATTGATTCTGGTGGGGGAGTTTATAATTTGGGAGAAGCCATTTAAGTTAATGTGGGTGGTTGGGGTTTTTGTTGAACAAGTTTTCCAATCGACATTGAAGTCTCGTAGAATAATAGTTTCTTGGGGGTGTGTAGTGGATAGCCATTGGATGGTACTTTCCAGGGTCACTATATTGTCACCTGGGGGCATGTAAATACATGCTATGTTGATAGCTTTGTGTTTGTTAAGCTGGACCTTTATTAAGAGTATTTCTGAGGTGCTAGTTATTAGGCTTTGTGGGAAGGTGATGGTGGACACCTGTAAAGTTGATTTGTACATAATGGTTACTCCACCACCTTTCCTACCTTGCTGGTCAAGTCTTAAAATATTGTAGGTGGGGGGTATTATCTCGTTGTCAGGGATGGTGGGTTTGAGTCAGGTTTCGGTAAGACATAACAGGTCAGGGGAGTGCATGTCCATAAGGGCATGTATCTAGTGAATCTTATTATTCATGCTTCTGAATGACTATAAACTCTGTCAACATCAATTCCAGTATATAATTTATACAACATCGGAAAGAAAGTTATTTGTCTATAGTTTTTAAGATACCAGGTTCACTCTTTAGGAGAAGTATCATTTTTCCTGTAGTTAACCAGGTTGGTGTCTGTTCAGGGTATGCATGCAATTAATTCTTACTCAGGGCTAAAGATGTTTATACTTTTAGCCAACAGTTAGGTACTGCATCTGGGCCTGGAGTTTTCCATTTAGGAGCTTTTCTTAATTTTATTTCAGTTTTCTGACCATTACATCATCCCACTTCATATCCTGTACATTTGAACTTCTTACTGTTTCTTTTACTTCTATCCATTTATCATCTTTGTTATGTTCCAGAGGGTCTTCATAAATATTTCTCCAAAATGTATCTATTTTTTGGTGGTGTTTCTATTCCTTTTGCTTTGTTTCCCAATTCATTTTAAAACTTTTTTTGGTCATCAATGAAATGCTCATTTTGGACTCTTCCTTTATAGTATATTCTACTTGGTACCCCTGTGCTAATTGTTTTGTATTAGCTATACACTGATTTCTGTCTGTTATAATTTCACCTGTCTGTCTACAAACCTATCAAAGCTACTGGACATTGTCTGTATTCATAGCATGCTAAGGTCTGAAACTCCTTACCTCTACCCATCAGGTCAATAGCCTCCCTCCCATGCCTCAAAACAATTCTGAAAAACTTGCTAGCCGAAAACTGACTCTGTTTTTGCTCAACACCAGGATAAACTATATCCCTAAATGTAAACAAGTACCTATTCATACATTACAACTGCTTACTCTCCCTTCTTCACTTACTTCCTTACTTCTATCAATTTCTCTTCCATGGCTTTCTCTCTAAATATACCATAAACTTGTTTTTCTCTAACTACATATTGCAATTCCTGTTTGCATTACACTAAGTTACCTTTAATTTCTCTATAAACTGGCAACAATTTCTCTAATTACTAAATCATGACATATAATTTGTATCTATTCTTAAACATTTTGATATTATGTCTAAGTTGGTATAATTATTTAAAATGTAGTTTTCATATTATTTTAAAGACTGTAAAATTATTATCTTAAAATGTTTTGTAAAACTTTGGAGTTTTTCTCCACAGGCCTCTGCTGAAAATGGGCTCCTACCCAGTCGGACTTTCCCGGTAATCACATATCTATAAATAAATCTATCTGCATATCATCTAAGTTTTCTACCTGTGCTGATATCTTTAGTTTATTATTTGTAATAGTGCATGATAGATTCTGGTCTGTTCTAATACTGCACGTTGCTTTTATCAAGTCTATCTTTCGGAGTATTTTTGTTGCTCTGTTCCCTCTTCTATACTCTTCTAACAGTAACACTTCTTGTCTTAATTGCTTTATAGTTTTCTCTTTTCAGTACTTCCATGACGGCATTTTCATTTCTTCTCTTCCTTTCCCTTATTGCCCTCTAATTTTGTGGTAAGACTATCTGTTATTAATTTTGCTGCAAATAATATATCCTATTTACTTCTGACATATCACACAGATTTCTGTTAATAGTCCTGATTACTGTGTTCATTTGTTTTATCTGACTTCTAACATTTTGGGTCTTATTGACTTTATGTAATCTATTTCTTTCATCAATCTTAACATGTCTACCCATTTCTATTAAATCAAGCAATTCTTCCCGTAGATATTTTTCTTCTAAACCATGGGCACATTGTATTCTTCATTTCCTGCAAGCATTCTACAGAAAGTTCCAGAAAATCTTCATGTGGCATATTCTCTTCAGCTGCATCTAGCATCATCTTTTGCTCTTTCATGCTGGAACTCACTGGCCTATCACTCCACAGCATTAACTGTGTCAGTGTTGCCACAGTGTCCTGCTCCTTCTCTTGCTGTGCAACTCCAACTGAACTTTTGTACTGATTTCCTACTGAGGGCTCTAAAGTATCTTCGTGTGACAAGTGATCAGATAATTTGGAGATTCATTGTTCCACCATGCTGTAACATTACCAGAACTGGATTTTTGGCACTAAATACTTCACTTCACAAGTAATTAAAAATTAAATTTCTATTTCTTTAACTTCTCCATTAAAAAAAACTCTTTTCTCACCCCCCCCTTTGTTTTCTTATTTTTTTGTATTGTAAAATGTTCTACATCTGGGTACCTTTGCCTGTATTTCTCTTCAAATATCTTTGAAGCTGCCTTTTTATTGATTTCACTTATTCAATTGCTTCTTTTTCCAAATGGCCCAATGGTTCTTGGACTATATAATTTTTTCCATTAATTTGTTGTGTTAATGAACAGAACTTTGCATTTGAAGTTTTTGACAGTTTTTGTTGTGCAAGTATTTTTCATTCCTCTAATTTCTCTATTAATCTATCTGTATATCTTCTATCCAGAAATTCTGGGCTTCTTTCATAATAGTGACAATACATAATTTCAGTCCACTCTATCATCTTTATGGCTCTTTTCTGGCCTGTCACTTTTTTGTTTTTTTGTGGAATACTGCTTCCTTCTACAATGGCGGGGGGGGGGGGGCTAACCACACTGCAGGAATGTTTCCATGTCTTGAATATTCTACATTGTCATTTTTTCTATTCCTGGCACCAGTGCGCCTACCAGGATTGGGCACTTTTTTATCATGGGACTTGTGCACCCAGCTGTCTTTTTTTGTTTCTTAGCCTACTTCTGTCCAGGATATATGCTATATATATATATATATATATATATATATATATATATATATATATATATATATATATATATATATATATATATATATATTACAGTCTATATGTCAGTGTTGTCTTGGTGAGATTTTGTAAAAACAGAGTCCACTTGTTGAAGTGACTCACTAAGATCTGAGGATGAATTCAGTTCCAGCAATACTGCTCTCCCTTGCTTGCTGACTTTATATTCTCTCCATTCAGACCATGAATCTTTACCAGCATGTCATTACCCATGTCAGATCAAATCTGTTACGTATCTAGGTTCGTCTTTTTTAAAGACCTTTTTCTATTCACTGAATTCCAAGTCTCAGCAATCGTTAAAATATTTATCATCATGCAGTGATGACACAGTCTCTTTTAGGAAATATAAATCTATTTAAGGTCAAATTATTAACCGAGTGAGTCTTCTTTATAAAAAACACATTACTGCCTCCTCAATATCTATGGTATAAACATTTTCAAAACAGGTGGAAAAGTTTTTCATAGTGTGGTTATTTTCCATGAATTTTGTGGACAAATTTGATTGTTGTTGTTGTCTTTCGGCTTTTCCCGGTTAGGGGTCGACACAGCGGAACTCCGGTCCACTAATGATTGACAGTAGATTGCAGAGGTGCCAGCACGACGTTCAACCTTCAACGAAGGCACGCCCATTTACGCATGCCTTTCGAACACCCACCCAACCGCGGGGAGGACATGCAGACTCCACACAGAAGGCACTCCCCGCACTCCAGCAGAGAATCTAATGGGAGAACCTCTTGCTGTGAGGCAACAACACTACTGCTGCACCACCGCGGTACAAATTTGATTGTAAATAAAGAATTCAGCAGATTTAAAATTCTTGATCCAGAAAAATATGTGGTTGGCAAGGTCTTCACCATAGGTTCATAGCTGGTTGCTAGGCTATCAGCCCAAGAGACATTTTAAGCCTAGCCAAGCTTACCTGAAATTTACCAAAAGTTTTGTTGACATTTGACATGGGTCAATATCCCAAGGAACTTTATGGTTGTGATATAGGTTTGCACCTATCAAGCATTCACAGGCTGCCCTTTTTATGGTGTGGATGAGGTTTATGACCTTAGAATGGGTCTTTCTGGTGCTATTTATTTTGCAGATGTGCAACAAATCCATCATCGTAGAATCAGATATTGCCTTGTAGACTAGGCATAGATTGCCTCACAGCTGTCTGTAGGAGATGAAGTACAGGGATAGGGCTTTGAGATAGTTCACATAGGACTTGTTGTTTACTCCTTCTATTCATTTTGTGAGGAACCTCTGTGGTCTTTCAAGCTGTTCCAAGTGCATGGTCAGGAACATACCAAAGGGTGTGTAGTACTCAATAACTGGCCTGATGAGAGCCAAGTACAATGGAACAATGGTCACCTTGGACCTAGATGCCACTTTCTTACTTATAAGTTGTGCAGTACAGAATGATTTTCTCACTACAGTAGACAGGTGTTGGTCAAAGGTCAGGTCTCTCTCAACATGTGTTCCCAGGTCAATGGGCACTGCATTGAATTTTAATGGTATATTATCAGTGTGATAATTTCCAGGGGTGGCTCTCTTCCAGACAGTACTATTAAACATTTTTCTGCATTGAGTTTTAGTCCATAGCTCTAGTATCAGTTTCGTTTTCTGTGCCAGGCTCTCTTGAAGGGTATTTGTGTCTTTAGGGGATTCAATGACCATGCCTAGTTTAGAGTCATCTGCAAACTTGGTCAACCAGAGGCCCTTGACATCTGTCTCAACTTCAGTGAAGTAGATTTCAAAAAGAAGAGGTCCCAGCTCTGATCCCTGTGGGACTCAGCTATTTACATTTTTTTTTTAAGTCTTTGTGGATCCATGTAGGCCAATAAAGCCAAACCCCACTAGTTGTGGGCATCATGTTTCTTATTATCTCATCAGCACAGCATAACTACATTGTTTGACTATATTTTAGAAACACAAGGCCTCTACACTCAGCTGATAAATATAAACATTAAATATAACCATTCACATGTCTGCAAAATATCCCAAATAGCATCCAAAGCAAAGGGAAAAAAGGTCATACAGACATACCAATTAATAAAAACTACAAGAAAAATCTTGCTTGGTTACGTTTTTCTTGTAGTTTTTCCAGTATTCATAAAACAGGAATGTCATCGTAACATCTTGCACTAAGAGTAGGTAATTTTGTGATCTAACAAGATATTCCATGTCACTGGCTCATATGTTTTTGTCAGAAACCAAAGAAACAAAACAGCATCATGAGTTCATAATGCGGTGCAATTAGGACATGAAAAGAGATTTTACAACAAGGCAACAACTACAGAAAATTAACATTTAACTTCAAAATGAAAATAAAAATAGTTATAAAAGTGTTGTCACGTTGTGTTTATTTATTTTAAACAGTGCATACTGACATTGTCTGATACAGTGTTTTCACGATTATTTTATTGAAAATAAATTCTTTATTTCTCTTTGTGTTGTATGTAGTCAAAGAAACTGCTTAACTTTTAAAGTAAAGAATACATCTGTACTTTTAAATCAGAAAAAAAAACATGAAAATGTATAATGCGACCAGGCTCTAACAAAAAGTGATCATCCATATCATATAGATAAAACCAACCTTTATAGTGGGGAACACTATCCTTTCAAGTATGGCTTGTGATACAAAGTACCACTAAGTTGTTCTCATGGACAAAGGATATTTCAAATTTAGAATATCTAGTAAAGTTCTTTATTGTAATAAAATGAAACATACAGAATTACACACCAGTTTATGCATTCATTTGTACCATTAGCTTCAGATTATAATATGCCACTAAATTAACATCACAATTACAAATGTCAATAAAATATGCACCTGTTTGATTTTTTTTTATCTTCATAACAACAAGTAAGGACTTTTTGCTAAATTCTTTGGTGTGTGTTTTACCAACAAAAAAACATGTATACAAATATATGAGTTAGGTGTTTTTGTAGAGAATGTTATCCTCATCAAAACAATATATGAGAACTAAATCAGGCATATTGAATTCTGAGGACTTTTGTACCTGAGTGTGCAAGATTTAAGCAATAACCCATGGTTGGGTGTGGGTAATGCTGGATTTACCCATGGTTGGCGTGGTTTCGTCATGAGGGCGAAGCCCGAGTGACCAAACAAAGCCAACTGTGAGTAAATCCAAGATAGCCCACACCCAGCCGTGGGTTACTGCTATTATACAATGACATTATTTAAGAAAAAAATACTTGCTTTTCTTAAATAATGTCATTGTATAATGCCTCCGTGCTGCCCTTCCACAGTTTTCTGGTATCCTGGGGCATTTCTGATGTACTGCACATGCGTAAGGGACTTGTGTTCCCATGCTTATGCAGTATGTCAGTGCTGTGCAGAGATCTCTATTATTATTATTTTTAATGAAAATTAAAAAAAAAAATCGTGAGACTTTTTACATTTGGGAGAGCCGGGACAGACAAAATAAAAGGATAATCAGGTACATTTCTTTAATTTTGTAGAAAATACCTAATTACCCTGTTATTTTTTGCTGTGCTGTCTCCCTCGTTCATTTTAGGTCTTCTGTTTTCTTTTTGGGAGGGCAAAAAAAAAAAAAAGTAAAAAAAAAATCAGGAGATATGCTAATGGGAAAAAGTCTGAGGAACCGGACCTTTTTCCATTAGTATATTCTCTTGGTTGGGTTGGCCAGTCAGAATGCTCATTTTGAATATTAATGGCCAGTCATTGTATAATACCTAATATTAAATATATGCTTCTTCATCATGTAAAAATAGCAGCCAAACCAAATTTAATTGGCTCAAAGCCCTAACATGATTACAAATATGTAATTCATCTAGTAGAAAGTCTGCAGGATACTTTTGTGACCCAAACTGTTGACATTGTTATAAAACTTTAAATATTCAGTAAACTATAATAAATTGGTCTCCCCATATTATGGTAATCTAATGATATTTCATTCTAGGTTCACTAATAACCATTGCAGTGGTATATAATAGTGACAGTAATAATAATAATAATAATAATAAGAAGAAGAAGTCTGCATACTACAAGATATCCATATACATTTTTGAATATACAGTTTTACAGAAACTGAATCTCAGTAATTTAGTTGACAAACAAATAGTACAAAAGAAGAGTAAGAATCCCAAATCCAGGTGCTATCTTCATGCTGCTGGAGCACAGTGTTGCATTTCCTAAGGAACACAGAAAAAAAAAAAACGTGTTTAATTTCATGTGATTTTTATAAACAGAGTTTATCTTAGTACTCCAGATTCCATTTTAAAATTCCTGTAGTCATCAGCATTTCCATTTGATAATGTAATGCTAAAATGTTAATCACAGTAAAATTAATGTGTGCATTCATCTTGTACATTTCTTAGCAGTAAAACATTGCCATTACAATATTTTACACGGTATGCCTTTTGTATACCTGACTATTTGCACCTAGCTTCAAAAATTTCCCACTTTTTATTGCAAACATGACTGGCTTGTATCTAACTGTTTTAAGTGCCTATTATGAATTTTGTAAAGTACAAGTATACTACGTATTATCACCTGCCCATTTCTGTGCCTGGTCTGAAGGCACTGCCCTGATCCTCCCAATAAAGCTATCTGCTTTAAATATTTCTGTTCTGACTCTTTAAGGAGCATTGTCAAATGAAAATATTCTCAAGCCAATCAAATTAGAACCAATCTCTTTTTAATAACTTAATTCATTGGCATCAGATTTTAGGCCAACAACTAATTTTCCTCAAAGTATGAACATTAAAACTAAATATGCTTTTTTACCTTAAATATATCTAATCCTATGTTAGCACATTGCCTATTTAGTTGGTTTATAACTGACATGGAACACAGTCTTGACAATATTGTTCTGCTTCCCCTTTGTTTTCTTGTTAACCTCCACCCTAAAAGTCTTCTGTGAGTGAAATAAGAGTGTTTAATAAACATTATTTTAAAACAAATGTATTTTTGAATGGTAAAGGGGCGCAGAGGTTTGCATTGTCAGCTCACAGCATGAGGTTCAATTCTCATCTGGGGTGCCTTCTGTGCGGAGTCTGCATGTCCTCCCTGCATTCGTTTGGTTTTCCTCTGGGTCATCGGTTTCCTCCCACATTACAAAGACATGCATCTGGAGCATTTCTCCCTGGACTTACACTAAAAATTGGCTTGTTCCAAGTCAGACTTGCCCAGTAAAGAAATGTTGTTGTGTCTTTCGGCTTTTTCCCAGTTAGGGGTCGCCACAGCGGAACTCCGGTCCGCTAATGATTGGCAGTTAATTTTTATGTGCTGAGTTGCCAGCCCTAACGCACAACCTTCAACGAAGGTACGCCCATTCACGCAAGTCTCCACACAGAAGATGCTCTAGCTGAGAGTCGAACCGGTCAGCGTCTTACTGTGAGGCGACAACGCTACCGCAGCACCACCACCGTGGACCAGTAAAGAAATATTAAATAAATAAAATAATAAATCATTTTTTTAACAGGCTGACAACTTCTTCACTGAGTTACACAAAGATGGTTTCCCAATCCACCCACTGCTCATTAATAAGCCACCTATCAGGCTATGCTTACATCTAGTGCTTCTCCTTCCCAGATTTCCCTGGTCCAATAATTATAATATGCGGTACTTGTACTGATTATCTACCTCATGGCATGAGAGCATCTTAGACTCAAAAAGAAATAATGTTCGGCACATTTTCTGGGCTCATTGCTGTTGTACTTTCTTGCATTTCTAACCTCAAATTTTAATTTGATGCTACCAAATCCATATAAGGAAAAGAGCGGCACTAATCCCCAACTGCTTCCTGAGAGGTGCTATAAACCCAGGTGTTCCTGGTCTCAGTAGCTTTGCTATAGTTTTTTTTGGCAGAAACCTGAATAGAACCTATATCAGCTGGATGCAGCAGAAAGCCAAATCGCACAAAGGCCCTGAAGAGGGCTATTCTTGCAGTCTTTTTTTCAACCTGAATTGATCCTAACAGTTCTACCAGTTCCACACATCCATCTTGGCTCTACTAGCATCTCCAATCTACTCCTGGTCAGTTATCGAATTTGATGTTGGGGCCAGCATGTCTGCCATTAGATGGGGTGGGGGGGGGTTCTACTTTTTATCCTACACAGTTTCCTCCATATTTAAGCTGCAGCTGACTTCTGGAGACTTCCAATAGGAATTTGCTTCACGCTGCTTCCACGCTTCTGCATGGTGCTGTGTTGGCAAGCTGCCCTGTCCCTTAGGACAACCATTTTGCAACTGGCTTTTTAGCCTCTGCCAATTAGCTCCTATTGCTCAATGTGCCCTACCCACATGCCATCCTTCCTGCCACTTAATCACTCGCCCAAGCTACTAATCAAACCCAGGTTGACTGGGCTGTAATCAGGGAGTTATTTCTCTACAAAAAGTTTTAGAAAGTCATTACGATTACCATTGTCTTAAGATAGGGTAATATTGAATTTTTCTCCAGTCAATGCCTTTGTCTTTCTTCCCAAACTTAGTAAATACTTAAAAAATGGATCTACTGAAAACACCTACCATGTACTGTCCTACAGCCTACATTATGAGTCGTGATGTGGCTTTCAAAAAGTCCACAGTATAGTGACACTATAGGAACTGCTTCTTAGAAATCAGTTTGGGATTAATGCTTCTGTTTTGTTCCTGGTGACAGAATTAGCAGCCGGACACTTCCTAGCCTTTCTTTAGATTACCAGTCATTGGAAAGCCTGAAAACTGCTTCTTAGAAGCCATCTTGGGATTAACGCTACTGCTTTGTTCACAGTAAAAGAAGGGATACAGGGGGCATTGATTCCCGCTGTTCTCTGATTGAGCAGTTTCAGAGATATCTGGTTGCAGTTTTGGTGAATACCTCTTCAGGGCCTTTGTGCGATTTGGCTTTCTGCTGCATCCAGCTGATATAGGTTCTATTCAGGATGTCTGCCAAAAGAAACTATAGCAAAGGTACTGAGACCAGCAACATCTGGGTTTATAGTACTTCTCAGGAAGCAGCTGGGGATTAGAGCCGCTCTTTTCCTTTTAGTGACTGAAGGATCAAAGGATCATGATTCTACGCTGTGTTGAGAACAGCACTATCTCTGCTACCAGACAAACAGCACCTCAGATAATCAACTCCAAACCCCATAAGCACTACTCCTCCTTTGGCACACATTACTAAGTACCTGGAGCAATGGATTTGCATTTTTCAACTGTCTCTATAGCCAGTTAGGTTTGATTGGGCATCCTGAGATAATGTAGCAATTATCTCATGTTTACCGTCAACCACTTATTAGTTAAAAGTAACACAGTGTGTCAGCGATATAGTTATATAATGTTATTGATGGCACAGCTCTTGCATGAAACCATAACAAATGTCAGAACAATACAGCACCACACTAAACCAATAATATACACAACTCAAATCAAGCACATAGCCATATATATGCTGAAGTTCTTCAAGTAACCTGCCAAAATAATAAAACCTCCTAAGTGCAGCCTATCAAGTACCCTCAACAGCCTCACAAACACAGAACATAGGCATAAAGCAAACCTCCACACATTCCAATATCCTAGTCATACGTAACTCCTTAGTGAGACATACCATTGCACCACTCACCAGGCTGTGCAAGGAGAGAGTCACACTCACCTGAGTATCAGGTGCTAGGATTTGCCACATCACTCATGCACTCAAGTCCTTGCACAAGTAAACATGTACCACAGTCATAGTGCAAGTGGGTGTAAATGACTTGAGACTTACTTCCCTAGACTACATGAAGACAGAAATTGATGTAGCTCTTTGAATATGTGTCTGAGGCAGGTATGAACCTAGCTTCACCTAGGCTAACATCACCAACAATGATGTCACTGTACAAACAAAAGATTATTGTGTTCAGCTATTGGCTCAGCTTCTGATGTCATTCTATGGTGGTACAACTTATATCATCCTGGGAAGAGATGGTAGATGATCCTAAGTTCCTTTGCCAGGGTGGCCTGCACCTCCACCCCAAGGATTTGTATATCAGCTAAATCTGTGCCCACCCCCACAGTGTCTTTTTTCGGTAACATCAGTCCTCTAAGCAACAGAATAGAATCCAGATGGCATAGACATTGCTGATCAATGCTAGGAGCCTTAATAAAAAAAAACTACACTGCCTACAAGCACTTCTTACATGGGGAAGAAATTGATATATCTATCATCACAGAGACCTAGTCCAAGACCAATGAGAACACTCCATTAGTGTAGGGTTTCAGTGCCTAGCATGTATTGAGGCCAACCTCATTAGATGAAGTCACTAAAGACAATGGTGTATCCATATTTTAAAAAAAACACATTTCACCTCCAGAGTCATTAGACGATATAATGACCTGGAACTCCTCCACATCCAACATTCTATTAACAAAAACACTTATCATATCATAGCTAACTATAGGACTCCTTCGATGTCCCCTCAGCACACACCTCCATCTAACAAGTATGGAGTCATTATACATTAAACCAAACACCATTCTCCTAGAAAACTTGAGTTATCCCTTCATTAACTGAGAGACCTATACATCCTCAAAAATGTATGTCCAGAAATTTCTAGACTTCATCAATAGAAATTCTCTCTGAACCAGTCACTCTGCACCCAAACCAGGAGTGATAAAATACTGGATTTGGTTCTTACTAATATGGGGCAGATTTACTCTTCACCAGTTGCAACTTTCTCCCTAGTCAAATCAGGCCACAAATCACATTCCCCTTAAGACTGAATGTTGATGCATCCTCCAATACCTCGGTATTCAGATATTATTCCACGGCTAATCTACTAAAACTGAGTGATGACGTGGATACATTCAAAATCCCCTTTACTTCATGATGGCACCACTGCTTACGCAGAGTCCTTTGCCACCAATTTATCCACACATGTAGACGGCCACATAACACATCTGTAATCCTCAGAAGTAAGTACCTTACCAAATTTAGAAATAAACTCCTGTGGTGGAAACCTAAATAAAAAGACTTTATAATAATGAAAAAAAAAAACTCGTTGCACTCAAAATAACATGCATTTATTTATTTATTTGATGTTGGTTAACTGGTAGGTGGGCTGGTCCAAGGATCCTTTTCAACCACAATCTGGACCCAGAACACACCTAGCAAAACACATACTGCCACAATCCCTTGTGTCTCAATGTCTAAGTTCATAGGTCATACCACTACGTATCCCAGTATTCTGGTCATAGGAGACTCTATAGTGAGACACACAGAAGTCTCACTTGCCAGGCTAAGCAAGGAAAGAGTCACGGTCTGCTGTCTATCAGGGAATAGGATCCATCATACCACTCAGACACTTAGGTCACTTATCTCCAAGTACAAGTATGATTCCGTTACAGTCCATATGGGTGTTAATGATCTGAAGCATACCTCCCTGGCTTATATGAAGAGAAGCATTATGGGGCTATATGTCCCAGGCTTGTATGAGCCATGCATTGTGCAGAATTCTACCTTCACCAAGGATGATGCCACAACATGAACAGAAGATGATCGACTTTAATAATTGGCTTAGCTACTGGAGGCATTTCAAGGGGGGTGCAATATTTGTTGGCATGGGAGGACATGGTTAACAGACCACATTGTTTTGCCAGGGATGGTCTGCACCTGTCCCCTCTAGGCTTTTGAATATTAGTTAAAACATTGTCCTCCCACATAGTGCCTTTTGTAAGCAATGCCAAACCTTCCAGCATAGCAAAACCAATCAAAGAGAATCTAAAGGTGTTACTTCTCAACGCCTGGAGTCTTAACAGGAAACTGCACTCCCACCAAGCTCTCCTCACCCTGGAGAATGCAGCCATCTATGCAGTTACCAAAATATAGTTTAAAGCCAAAGAGAGCACCTTGGCCATGCAGAGCTACAATAGCTTTCACACATTTTGGCCAGCTACTGCACAGGCAGAGACTAAAAGTGAAGGTGTCTCAATATTCATCAAAAACAAGATCATCTCAAGGTTTGTCAAACACAACGGTGTACTTGAGCTTCATCATGTCTAAGTCACTACAGGAAACGTTCCATACCATATCCTTGCAAGCTACAGGTCCCCTCTATATGGCCTAGGAAACCCATAACTCAGACAAATTGGAGACACTCACCAATCAACCCAATACCATACGCATGGGTGACTTTAACTATCCCACAATAAACTGGGATTCATGCACTACCACTAATGTACAAGCCCAAAGATTCCTCAATTTTATCACAAATACACTGGATCAGATAGCCCACATGCCTACTCTGGGAGTGAATATACTGGGCCTGGTCCTCACAAACATGGGGAATGCTGGAGCCCCCCCCCCCCCAAGTGTAACAGCCTCTCTAGTAAGGTCAGATTATAAGACTGCCTCCTTTGTAAAATAAAACCCATGACCCCTGCTAACCCTGTAGTAGTTTGGAACTACTATAAGGCAAACTTCTTATTACTAAGTGATAACCTGACAAAATTTCAGGCCCCACCAAATCCTGAGACCACAGCTGCCTATGTAGGATTGCTCACAGAAACTCTGCAGAAT
The DNA here is from genome assembly GCF_019279795.1 of Protopterus annectens. NCBI lineage: Eukaryota > Metazoa > Chordata > Ceratodontiformes > Protopteridae > Protopterus > Protopterus annectens. Next base: position 1,301,128,680 of record NC_056735.1, read on the forward strand.
CATGTTACTAGAAGAATTCAGGCAGCTGTGCCTACAAAAAATAATCTCAGAAGAAACTCAAAAACACAAGATATCCTGGTGGAATTCTAACATAAAGAGGTCACAGAACAAAAGGAAGAAAAATCATGGAAAAAGTTAGGAACTGCAATGACCAACAGGATTAAAGTTACTCATTAATCTAAACAAGAAATGCAGAGGACACATCAAAGCTAAGTTTGAGGTAACAATGCCCTCCCAAGCCACACACACACACACACACACACACACGCACGCACGCACGCACACACACACACACGTGCGCGCACGTGCACATGCACACGCACAAGCACACGCACACACAAACACACACACACACACACACGCACACACACACACACTATTTAATCAACACAAGTCTGAGGGATGGGCAAGGCACAGTTGTCATCATTTACAAAGGTGAGGTGGGACAGAGTGACACAGAACAATAATGCTACGATAGGTGGAAGGAAAGATGGCTTATGGGAGGTTGAAGTGGGAGTCAGGGACATGGCTGGGTGGTCAGGGGGAGTCAGGTATTATTCCGTCAAGGGATAAGGTAGAACTTCAAGACAGGGACTGCTGGCCAGATAGTTTGATTATCGCTGCATCACTAGGATTTGGGAGGCTTCATGTAAATACAATGGCAAAGCACTTTATGAGTGTGGACATAACATCTATTGTGGGCCCAGAGATGGGAAGGTGCTAGGCTGCACATGCCACAGACATATAGGTTGACCGTTTTTCTCCATAGCATTTGTATATTTCCATATGTACTTAGATTCAGATAGGTCTCTATAACAAAGTCAGTACCACAATGCTGAGTTCTCCTTTTTCCAAGCTAACAAAGGTCCCATACCACTAAGTTATACAAATAAAATGATTAAGCATGAATGCTTCTGAACTGTATTGATAATACGGTGCAGTATCAACCCTACATCATTCTATAGGGCCCATACATGCTAATAAACATGCTAGAAGGTGTGCCTAACAGCTGCACTTTAATAAGCACACACATAGTCCAGTACTACAAAATAGGATTCGTGTTATACAATAAATTGTAGTCATTTTAGTTTCTCAGCTAGCTTGTGTGCAGGTAAAGCACATTGCTTCAGTCAAAAAGACGCCTTTACAGGGCTGGTGACATCAAAGTAAACATCTATACAAATCAGCAAAATCAAAACAGACCAGAGTGCAGAAGAATGAAACTTCAAGGTAATTTGCCTCTAATACAAACATTTCACAATTAATATTAATGAGGGGGCATGTCATACAGCATGCAGTGTAAACCGAAATCACTACCACTTTCTTCCCCACTAACAACCAGTGTCCTTTCTTTTACGGCAAAACCATCTTCTGAGATAACAGAGAACAGCTATTGTGTGTGTGTACAAATGATGCAACCAAAGCCAAATGTGTCATATAAATAAGGGTAGTAGTGACTGTGATCCAGCTTTAGACTCTTCCCTCCATCTTGACAACATTACAAAAAAGATTAACACACTTTTATTCCGGGCTAATAAAATCTCCCCAAGCCACAACAACAGCAATAGGCAAAGGCATCCTTCCAGCCTAATTGGAACATGGCCTTTCATTAATAGCTTCAACATCAAAAAGGAATACAAAACATATTTAAACTATAAAAATGGAGGCTGTAAGTTTATTATACCTTTCTCTCAAACAGGATTAGCATTGTAAAACACTTACGTAGGGAGTGGGAGGTTGGCATAATGGTTAAGGTGCTTACCTTAGAAATGCAAGGTGCAGGGTTTGATTCTGACATGGGGTAACTGGCTAGGCTTAAAAATGGCCCATAAGGGCAGTTAGCCTAGTACTAACCTATGAACTTTAAAAAGGCAAAGTGGGTCCTAGTCTAGCAAAGTTGCCAGCTATTACTAGTCTGTCTGTTGTTCAGACTTCTTAACAATCTAGCTATTTCTCACTTTGCAGCCAGACTAACAAGACCTCCTCCCACATACAACCTCAGATGCCACAACATCTCAGCTCCCTACCTACAAACTTCCAACAAAAATCTTTAATGTGCAGATCAGTTTCTCAATTCTGGGTCCGAAACTATGCCCCCCATGTTAAAGAATCAACTTCCTACTCTCATTTCTGACTTCAGTTTAAAGCTCACCTTAAACTAGCAGGCAAATGTCAAAACCACCCCTCCTTCATTACCTTGCCACTTCTACTTCTTTGTGCCTCTCACTTTGTCCATCTCCACCCTAACCTTATACTTAGCCATGCACACATTTTAATAATCATAGTTAAATGTATATAACTGTATATAGATATATATATATATATATATATATATATATATATATATATATATATATATATATATATATATATATATATATATATATATATATATATATATATATATATATATATATATATATATATATATATGTAGAGAGAGAGAGAGAGATGATATTCTTGCTGTTAATTGCTATAAATTATCTTGTTAGCTGTACTCCCACTGCGTTTGCCTCTATATCTCTTTGTACTTATTACTGTATAATCTAATGCATTTTGCTGCTTTCCTGGGCTGGGACTGAAATCGGACAGTTGTGATTAGTGCACACTATGCCAGTTAACAAACTCAAATAAATAAATAAACAAATAAATAAAAGGGAGGCAGATTCCTCACAGAGATCACCACATTGTCTGTTTTATTTGGTGTTGAGCATGACTATAGAGACTGCTTTGTCATCATTTGTATCTAAGACTTTGTATAGCTGTCTATCTTTTTTGAAAATTTACCTTGAGAACCCAAAGCTTATGGGGCTTACTCGTGGAAAGATGACATCCAAGTCCCTACCTGCTGATTTCCCTTCAATGCAAAGAAGTCTAGAAATGTGGGATAGAGACTTGTGCTGTCAAGTCAGACCAGGACGTCTCTATCATGTCTCTTGATGAACCTGAACTGTCTTGTTGTTGCTGCTGCTGCAACCCCAATATGACCCTAACAGTGACCGATCTGGTGCAAGTGTCTTTCACGTATAACCAGTCATCTACTTCAGGTGAGAAGGGGAAACCGCGCCTTGTTATTTCTGAGGGACACAACAACATACCTCAAGTCTTAGTAAGGGGAAGAAGTTCCTGGTTCTTTGATCAAGGTATGTCAGGGCTCAGAAGTCCCCCTCATTTTCTACAGACATTTAATCACCATCAAAAAGAAGCAGGAGGCAAACATACTGTTTCCCTATGACTTGTAGGGATCCTCAGAAGGCATGGCAAGATTTTACATTCTGGCTTTTTAAAACTATGATGTCTTCAAAGTCTTCCTCTTCTTTCCTGCTACTGTTGCTGCTCACTTTCTTCTTCTTCTGCTCCTCCTCCTCCTCTCAAAAGTCAGAAAGAAGACTCTGAAGTTGAAGAGGAATTTAATTCTGATGAGGATGATTCTGTGGCCTATTCTTACAAAGTACATTTACTAGTGCCTTATGCATCTGACAATGAAGACACTGTCTTCTGATTCCATTTTGGAGGAACTTGCTTTATTACATACCTTCTCCACAGATCTTTTAATTGGGAGGCACAGCTACCTGCCCCTAAGGAAATGGATAGATTCTACAGGGTGTGAAACTTGCAAAAGTTTTTTTTTTACAAGAAAACTCCTTCTGATCTATCTATTATTACTCTCTCCACTGAAAAGTCTAATAAACTTCAACTTTTCTCTAATGTTTTACCCACTGATAAAGACAATGGGGTATTGATAAATAAAGCAAAAAAGTGTATACTTCTGCCACCCTAGCTTTTAGGGCTATCTATTACCATATCTGTATGGCTGGATATCTTTTGTCTATTCTGAGCAGTTTAGGTAATGTTCTCCCTGGTTTTGATGAGCCAGAGGCTCTCTTCTGCCTTTGAAGTTGCTAGCTATTCTGTTAGGTGCAGCTGTAATGCTATAGAAGCCTCTTTCAGAGCAGCTGCTATTGGTTTGGATCCTTGTAGATTTTCTTGGCTTAGACTTCAGCTTTTCCCTGTGGATGTCAATGAAAAGCTAATGGATTCTTCTTCAGACAGATAGTATCTTTCTGGTTCTGCAGCTACAGAACTTTTTAGAACCTTGCAGGAAAAAGGTAAGGTCATGAAGGATCTTAAGCAAATCTGTATTTCTTTTCCTAAGTATCAGAAAAATTACTCTTCAAATGCTAGTCCTTTTGTTCATAAAGAACATAAACCTTCTCAAAAGGGTAAAATACCCAATAAAAGAAGATTTCAAGACAAACCTCAACAGGATTCTAAGGGTTCTAAACTCTCTTTTCCTGACAGACTAGCTTCTTTATGACTATCTGTCTCCAATTCCCCCCATCCCACCACAGCCTTTTCTGGTTCCTTTGTGTGAGAATCTATCCCGATCTCCTAGCAGTCTATAACTTTGGACAACTTGGTTCTGTCAATCATTCAGAGGAGTTATAAGAAGTCTTGGATGGCTCTTCCTCATTCTGCAGGGTTTCCTCAGCCTCCTGCAAGCTGGATGCCCCTGATTCTTCCTCTTCTTTGAGACCCCTTCAATAACAAGATAAAAGAATATGTGCCCCTCATCTAGAAAAAAAAAGTATTTTTTAACTTAAGAATGTTTCTGATTCCTAGAAAGGAGTGCAATAGGAGACCTATTATGTACCTTTCCTTCTTCAACACCTTTCTCAAGTTTAAAGATTGGAAATGTTAACCGCTCAGTCCTTACTTGCAATGATTCTTCCTTAGGACGTTTTGATATCACTGGATTTCAGTAATGCTTACCTTCATATTACTATTCACGCACAGCACATGAAATTCTTAAGTTTTTGTGTCTCTTCATAAGTCTTTCAATTTTATGCTTTATCCTTTTCTCACTTATTTACAAAGTGTCTAGCTCCTGTCATTGCTTTGTTCAAGCTTTGAGCTGTACAGATATTTCCTTATCTGAATGATTTCTTCATTCATGTTCCTTCCTAAGAAATTCTTCTACTACATTTGCATTTTGCTACAGATCATCTGGACAATCTGGGGTTGACACTGCATCTAAAGAAGTTTTGCTTAACTCCATTCCAAAGTCAGATTTTCCGGGTCTATGTTTACCCATCAAATGTAATTTTTATCAAACTGCTTTTCCATGAATACTAACCCTCGAATGTCACTTTTATCAAACAGGCAAACCATTGTAAAGAAAATCATTGAAGTGTAATAGCTGGCCAATAATAAGGAAGTACCATGGTGCATAAGGTAAGCTAAATAAACCCTTATATAACTTTGCCCTTTTCCCCACTGTAGTGCGATCCTGGAGTTGGTGCATATAGTTGGGGGGGGGGTACTGGGGGAATCAGTTGCACACAGTCGTAACTGCCAAATTCATTCTTTAAATTAAAAAAAAAACTGTCCAGGTTGCCACCTCTAGTGGAGGTTGAATACAGGTGTGAGAAATAGCTAATGATGGTTATTAAATTCCTTGTTTTAACTTCATGTTTTGACCTCATTGTTTTTTATGTGTTTTTAGTTTGTTTCATTGTCTTGAGAAGTAAGTAGGTTACTAGACCTTTTGAGCAGATCCAGAGCACACTCTCATGAATGGATGCTAAACAGGAGGTTCTTCTGGATACAGTCCATCTGTGTGGGGGAAGAGGATTTTCCAGAGATAGTTCTTTTTCCTACCATACACAACGGCAGCTTAGGCTGTATTTTTCAGTGTTTCCATGCCCTCAGGCTTGGAGAATGGATTCTATGTCATTTCCTTAGAAAGGAGGTTCATTTATGCTTTCTCTCCACTTCCTCTGATTCCCAAAGTCCTTTTCAAATTCAAGAAGGACAAATCAATAATCTTGTTGGTGACTCAATTTTAGCTGAGACAGCAGTGGTTCCCCTTCTCTTACACTTGGCCAGGGGCAACCAACAAAAGTTATCTCAAAGGATGGACTTACTCATACAGAACAAAGGCTTTCCAATACAACCCAACCTGCAAACTTTGAATCTGACTTTTGGTGATGGAATTTTAATTCCTTTTAGGCACAAATTCTCTGAGGACATGCTAAAGGGACAGGATGTTAGGAAACCAAATACAAGGAAATCTTATATTTGCAAATGGAAAATACTTTCCTTTTTCTCTCACAAAAGGAATTAGGACCCTTATCAACAGGGTATTCCTAATACTCTTGATTACTTGTATGAGTTGCTCAATGTTGAGTTGGCATTCTGTTCTATTAAAGCTTGCCTGTCAGCCATTTTCACACGCCCCACCTTAGGATCCATCACTTTCATCTTGATTTAAGGTCAAACATTTCTTGAAAGGTGTCCTGCATATCAGACCACCAAGGAGAGCTATGCCCTGAAAAAGCTTTCCTTATCCCCTTTTGAACCTACTGCTTTTTTTCTCTTAAGTTTTTTTACTTGGAAAACAGTGCTACTGGTAGCCATGACTTCTGCTGAAAGGGTTACTCCACCCTTTCTTATTTTTTCATAAGGACGGGGTTACATTTCATACTAATCCCTTTTTTATGCCAAAGGTTGCTAATAAGATTTCTTTGAATCAGACCATTAACTTGCCTACCTTTTTTCCTTCTTCTTGGAATAAATAGGATAGGATTCTGTATTCTCTAGATGTACATAAACAGTGTAGGTTTTCATTTAGATAAGCTTAAGCCTATAGCTAAATCTGACAATCTTTTTGTATCCTTACAAGTCAAGACCACTGGGTCTTCTTTTTCCAAGCAAACTATTTATGAATGAATTTCCAGGGCTATCTCTTTTCATTTTTTTCATTGTAAACCACTTCAAGATCCAGTTAAAGCACATTCCACTAGAGCTGCAGCTTCTTCTGGAGCTTTCTTTAAAGGTTTGGATTCCAGATCTATTCATGAAGTAGCTACTTGGTCTTCTATTCACACTTTCACAAAATGTTATAAGACTAGAGCAGGGTTTGCCAGATCCATCCTTCAAGTTCTCTTGGATCTTAGCTCTGCCCAGACTTCCTCCTCCCTATCTTTATAGGCAGCTTTGGGACTATCCCATCATCAGTTAGCAACACTGCAACAGTAACCTAAGGAAGGACATAGTACAGTTTTGTAAGAACTCACCATAACAGTAGCTGTTTGACTGATCACTCATGCAGTATTACATCCTTCCTTCCCCCTTTTTTGTTCCTTTTGTTGGGATGAGGTGGCTTCTTACTTTTCCTCCTTTTTTGATTCAGTGGATACAAAAAGTGTACACACCCCTGTTAAAATGCCAGGTTTTTGTGATATAAAAAAATGAGACCACAATAAATCACTTCAAAACTTTTCCCACCTTTAATGTGACCTATAACCTGTAGAAGTCAATTGAAAAACAAACAAATCTGTCAGGGGAAAAATATAAAAAATAAAAAAAGTTCACTTCAGTAGTCATCACCCTTTACACGTCAAACATGTAATTGTTAAGGGACAGATGGTCCGAGCTGCACGGATGGTTACAGTGAATAGTGATTTTGTTGAGGAATGTAACAACTTGCGTAAGATGTTTCTAAATGGGGGATATCCATTGAATATGATTAATGATATCCAGCAAAAGGTTACTTATAAAAGATTTTCTGGTTTTATGTCCCATTGTTAAACCTGACCAGTAGCTCTATTGACTCTGTTTCTAACCTTGGTGTTATTGGCTCCAGTAATTCAATTTCTTTGACTCCCTTGGAGGACATGAATAATAATGCTGTATCCTGCCCCTTTATTTCTACGTACAACTTGGACAGTGCATTAATAACTGGCATTATTGAAAAAAATTGTGCTTTCATTGTTACCAATCAGGATATTGTGGACTGTTTGGGTGATCTTCCCTCTTTTGTATACAGAAGGGGGTCTACTCTGAAGAATATTTTTGAACATTTATTTGGTAGATCCATTGAGGGTCGGATGACCAAATGCAGAGCTTGACATCAATACCAATATGTGAATTGTGTTTTTGGGATTACAATAGGTAACAAATATATTTCTATACCAGATCAGTTTTATTGTTTTACCCAAGGTATTGTCTATATTGCTTCTTGTACAAAATATCCAGCTTTTTATGTTGGCAAGTCTGAACGTAAATCAATCCAATGTATTTATGAACACATTTATGAAATCAGTAAAATGAAAAATACTAATGCTTTATACAAACATATTTATCGATTTCCTGGCTATGAGTATAAGTTTATGTTATTGAGCAAGTGGCAAAGAGCCAAAGGGGTGGTCCCTGGAAAACTTGGTTAGAGATCCGTGAATTATGGTAGTCCATCTGCATGCATCCACCTCCCCAGGATTAAACGAGGTTATTTCATTCATTAGCTCATTGAAGTTAAAGTCGTTAGATAGATAGTATTTTTAATATCAGTACAGTCAATCTGTTATGAATGTACTTATTTATGGTTTCTGCAGGTGTATTTGCTTGTACTTTCTGGTACAGTATTAATTATTTAAGTCAGCAGTTTTTTGAGCTGCTATTTCTTTAAATCCTTTAGCAGCTTTGACCATTTTGTGTTACTTTTTTTAAGTCATTCATTACATTGTATTTCATTTGTTTAGGTATGCACGTGATTTTGGCTTTAAAAGGAGGTTATATGAATTTTTTTAACTTTATTAACTTTTATCTGAAGAAGTTTGACACCTTTCAAGTGAAAGCACTTATATTTTATTATTTTATTGTGCAGTGTTCTGTGTCCGTTTCTGTTTTTGAATAAATTTACTGCTCCGGTTTGCCGTGTAATTACTGGTCACATGGCAAGACAAACTAAGCATTAGTAAGTGGACTATGCTACAGTGTATGCATAAAAATAAGAGTACTTTAGCTTGTCTCGACCTACAAAGCTAATGGGAAAACCACATTTGGATACTGGAGTCCAATAAACCTTAACAAAAATTAACATGTCTAAAATCATAAGTTACATTAGTGTAAACTGAAGCTCAGCAGCTGATTTTGTCTACAGACTAACATTTGGTGAAATTAATTAATGTTGCTCTGCAATATAAAGGTGAACAGAACAGAACATTCATTATGGACAATCTTCTCTCTTTTGTCTGTTCCCGTTAGGGGTCGCCACAGTGGATCATCTGTTTCCATTTCTTCCAGTCCTCTGCATAGTGCTGTGTCCCACCAAACACCTGCATGTCCCCTCTCACCACATCCATAAACCTTATCTTAGGCCTTCCTCTTTTCCTCTTACCTGGCAGATCCATCCTTAGCATCCTTTTCCCAATATACCCAGTATCCCTCCTCAGCACATGTCCAAACCAACGCAATCTCGCCTCTCTGGCTTTGTCTCCAAACTGTCCAACCTGAGCTGACCCTCTAATATACTGATTCCTACTCCTGTCCATCCTTTTCACACCCAGAGCAAATCTTAACATCTTTAACTCTGCCATTTCCAGCTATGACTCCTTCCTTTTTGTCAATGCCACCTTCTCCAACCCATACAACATAGCTGATCTCACTACCCTCTTGTAGACCTTCCCTTTCACTGTTACTGGTACCCGTCTGTCACAAATCACTCCTGACACTCTTCTCCACCCATTCCACCCTGCCTGTACTCTCTTCTTCACCTTTCTTCCACACTCACCATTACTCTGAACTGTTGATCCCAAGTACTTAAACTCATCCACCTTTGCCAACTCTACTCCCTGCATCCTCACCATTCCTCTATCCTCCCTCTCATTCACACACACATATTCTGCCTTAGTCCTGCTAACCTTCCTTCCTCTCCTCTCTAGAGCATATCTCCACCTCTCCAGGGTCTCCTCAACCTAGTCCTTACTCTCACTACAGATCACAATGTCATCTGCAAACATCATAGTCCATGGGGCCTCCTGTCATTATGGACAATAAGTTTTTCAATATAAAACAAAAAAAAGCAACCAAGAAAGTAAAGAAACAGAAATCATAACTAGATTATTGTGACGACTACTTCAGAAGTATAGTATTAAACCAACAACCAAACAGAATACTGAATACATATCATAATAATAAAATAAACTAATGAACTAAAGCAAGCTAGCCAACACTGCACATGACAAAATATTTATAACATTCAATGTAAATAATGTCTGAAGATATTCAGTGTAAATATGAAGTACAATCAAAGTAAATATTGTCTTGTTTGGTAAGCAATGTTGTCTGATGACTGGTGATGAGCAGTAACAACTAAATATAGACAACAGGAACATTTAATTGTATTTTAATTTATTGCTAAATATTCAGTGACCAGTGAAATACAGCATATATAATACTTGGTAATGAAAAGCACTAGCGAATATAACCAAGTGGACTATTTCACTTATTTAAATTATTGCAGATACCATTTGGTACCGGTATAGATGCTCACGTACTCTTGCATTTCACTCATTGCATAGGCAAGAGGAATATTTTCTTTGTTTTACATGAATGCAGATATAATTTGATGATCTGTTAACAAGCAGGTGTTGCATTATTGTAAAAAATCTTACATGTATAGACTGCATTACCACTGCCTTGCCAATGCACTTGTGAAGAAAAGAGATGATTATGGAAAAGCAATTTACTGCATTGTGCCCTTGAGGCTCTGATACGCACTATTGTCTGATCACTGTTAATCAGGAATGATGGGCACATATAGGGGACAAGAATATTTACTTTAGATGTGAATAATGTATGGTTTACTGATGGAAGATATGGTTTCATCATGACGGCAGCCATCCTGACCAAACAAAGGCAACCATGGCAAACCTGCATCACCCACACCTGAATTTGATATATTGTTAGCATACAATGACATTGCTTAAAATAAGTGACTTACCTTTTTTAAGTAATGCCACTGCATAATATCACTTCATGACTCTTCCATCTCCTTCTAATTTTTTGTTTCCAGAAATGGCTTAGCGATATATTTAGGTTCATAGGTTCATAGGTTCATACTAGGCTATCTGCCCTAGGGCATTTATAAGCCTAGCCAGAGTGTGTTTGGCTTTCACCACCCATTTTAAATTAATTTTGCTATGCCTTTTTTTGAGGTTAGTATACTGTGCCTCTGTCTAACAGTGACACAGAAATGATAGCTGGGGGAAAACCTACGATCTCCCATCCACTCATCAAGATTCCTCTTGAAGAGAGTCAATGTGGGACTCTGCCTAACCTGGACTGGGATTTTATTCCAGAGTGAAGGGAGCCTCTGGGTTATGAATCTGTCCCTCCAGCATGTCCTATTTATTTCAGTGCTGAGGTTCAAGTCTCGAGCGTAGCTCGATGGGATTTGGATTTTCTGAGGTGCAGCATGTCCATTAATTCCGGGTTGGACATGGCTTTATACGTCAGGCACAGATTGCCTCTGAGCAGGCGGTATGCCACTGAGTAGAGCTGGAGTTTCTTTAATCGGGCAGCATATGGCATCTGTTTGAGCCCTTTGATCCTCTTGGTGAGGTACTTTTGGGGTCTTTCCAGTTGCTGCAGGTGTCTGGTAAGGTACATCCCAAAAGGGGCATTGTACTCAATTATGGGCCTGATGAGGGATGAGTAAAGAGGTACGATGACCTCCCCTGATCTAGATGTGAATCCCTTCATGATTAGGTGGGCTATATAAAATGTTTTTCTAACCACTTTGGCCATGTGGTTGTCAAATGAGAGATTGCTATCAACTTGGGTCCCCAGGTCCCTAATGACTTCTTCTGTACTTAATGGATTACCACCTATGTGGTAATTTGTGGGCACTTTGTTTTTGCCAAAGGGGATGACTATATACGTTTTGGCGTTTAGCTTGAGGCCATGGCTCTGGCACCAGTTGTCTGTTTCTATGAGGCCCTTTTGGAGGATGCTTGTGTCGGCTGGAGAGTTGATTATGGAGCCCAGTTTGCAGTCATCTGCGAACTTGGTCAGCCACAGTCCTTCCGTGTTGGCCTGTACCGCCGAGAAATATATACCGAACAAGAGAGGTCCCAGGACTGAGCCTTGTGTGATGCCACTTGTAACTGGTTTGGAGTCTGACATGGCTCCAGCAATTCTAACCATGTGGGTTCTGTCCTTGAGCCAGTTTGCAACCCATCTAGTGACATAGGTGTTTAAGCTGGTGAGCTTATCTATAATGCCCGAGTGGGGTATTGTATCGAAGGCTTTTGCGAGGTCCAGGTAGGCTGTGTGGACCACCTTCCCCTCGTCAATGGCCTTGGTGACTGTTTCAAAGAAATCGACCAGGTTTAAGAGGCAAGATCTGCCCTTAACAAAGCCAAACTGGGTAGGATCCAGTGTCTGTAGGTCCCCAATATCTTTATTTATGAGGTCCATGATGATCCTTTCCATAGCTTTGCAGACCAAGCTAGTCAGGCTTATGGGGCGATAGTTTCCAGGATCCGTTGAGGCACCACCTTTGTGGAGAGGGACCACTGTTGCTGTACGCCACTCTTTGGGTACATATCCTGTAGTAAGGCTAAGATTGAACAGTAGTTTTATGTTTGGGTTTAGCTCTTCTTGGAGTTCATGTAGGACGCAGCCGGGACACCATCTGGTCCCATTGATGCTGTGTTTTTGCTTTGGAGAGGGCGGCTCTTACCTGAGCATCTGAGATGTCAGGGGCAGCACTCTGTTGGGATAGATATTTGCCCTTTGGTGGGGAGAGGGGAGAAGTTTGCACTGAACCTGTCAGCTAGGATGTTGGCAATGTCTGTGGGCTCGGTGTATTTTTTGTCATTTTGGGTTAATTCTGAGCATATCTGGGAATTCCTACCCAGGTTCCTAACATAACTAAAGAAAGCCTTGTGATTATCCTTAGTGTCCTGTGCAATTTTTCTCTCGAAGCTGGCCTTAGACGATTTTATGAGTGCCCGTAGTTTTTTGATAATACTGATCAGAGATGCCTTCCCTTTTTGGGATTTTGCTCTATCATGTAGTAGCTTCCTCCTTCTATTGTATAGTTTGTTTATGGCTGGGGTCCACCAGACAGGACGTCTGCCTTTGGAGGATTGGGTCTTGGTTTTATTTGGGATTGCATGATCCATGCATTCCTGAAGGTGTTCATGGAATGCGTTTATAAAGGATTCTGCGGTCTGGGCCGTATTTTCCACAGGCCAGGGGGCTTTGAAGTATTTCACCTCGGTTTTGAGGCGTGTGAAATTTGCTTTAGAGAAGTTTTTCACTGTGGTTTTCTGGGCAGGGGGTGGGGTCGGGATGTGAATATCCAGTGAGATTAGTTTATGGTCTGATCTTACCAGTGAGGGATACACTTCTGGTCTGGAGCATAGTGTCCCCATGTTGGTGATGATCAGGTCCAGTATGTTTTCCCCTCTTGTGGGAGTGGTAACAAGTTGTTCCATAGCATTTGAGTTTATAAATTCTAGGAACCTTTGGGCTAGGGTGTTGGAGCTAGAGTAATGCTCCCAGTCTATGTTTGGGTAGTTGAAGTCGCCCAATATAATGGTGTTTGGAGAGACCTTCATATTTTCCAGTATTCTCAGGAAGGCCAAGTGGGGTTCCTGTGTTTGGGAGGGTGGTCTGTAGCAGGCTATAAACTGGAAGGCAGTTTTACCCACAGTTAGTTGCACATGGATAGTCTCTGATGCATGTGCATATACCTAAGTCTATAATAACATTACAGCATCAAAGTAATCCAGTTCCTGTCACTTCAGGAATTTGTCAGTTATGTGAGAAAATGTATTCTAAATGCATTGGGAAGCTGGCACTGTGCTGTAACTACAAATGCCAAAAGAAAATATACTTTCTGGAACTTTGGAGTATACAAAATACATTTTATACAAGAAATAGGTGCTTTCATCTCTGCGTAGACAAAACACTTCTTCTAAGTAAAAACATTTCTACTAAGTGCAGTATAAATAAATTCAGGGTGTTGTATAATAATGTCACAACTCAATGCAGTGAAACAAAATTCCTTAGCTAGTTACACTTACATAAACTATGCAACACATCAAAAGTCAATGGCAGCAACACTGAAAAGGTAAACAGTAAAATATAATCACAGCAATAACAGACAGAAAAGTACATGTGTACAATTTGCTGTAATATTTAGCAACTCTTAATTTAGGAATGCTTTTAACTCAAGAAAGTCATTAATCAGGAGGGGAAGGTAAAGTGCATTATTAACAATGAGCTATCACTACAACTCATTCTGTTTAAATGAGTTATCAAAGTCATCCCTATATCTAGCCTAATGTAGTCTATATTGTAAAAGTTGAAACTTCCTAAAATTTAAATAATTGGTCAAATACGTATAAAGCACATTTTTAGCTAGTTTGGTTCTAGTTACATAAATATGCTCATCTATTTATAGATTTGCAGACACACAGAGAATCCTTTGCAATTGCAGCTGATAGCAATATAACCTACCCGAAGAATTATAGTAGAACTGTTTCCTGACCCCATATACTCTATTCAAATAGGAAAGACCAGATCTGAACCAATATTAATGTAACAGCACTAAGAAAAAATCTGCAGGTTAAAGTTGCAGTGCATTTGCTAGAAAGGACACCACTTAAAGTTCATAATCCATTTCTAGTTAACTCATTAGATCTTTAATTTTCTTTTTAATTAAAACAGGTTCAATACTCACAGTTCCAAAATTAATTCAAATTTTTTTCAGCCATTTAATGTTCTTAGTATCAATACTATAAGTATTGTTTTATATGAATTGGAAAAGCTCGTGCCAGTGTCTGCCCTCTTTTTGATAATAATAAATTGTTTGCCCTTTGATACATGAGGGTGTGCAACAGTTGTCTGGAGAAAAAGGTACACAGAAATTAAGCAAATCTTTAGTTGCTGGTGGTGATTGCTCCAGGAAAGTTTTTAAATTTTTTTATGTAAGCCATTTCTTTGGCTAAACATATTTACTTTGGATTTTCTTTGTGTACGCTTATAGTTGCTTTTATATTTGACTTTGCAAAGTGAATTTCTACTTTATTGACTAAAAGACAAGAATTTTATTATTCTATGTCCGAAAAAAAGTGATTTGTGAATTAATGAGGTATAGGGAAAGTTGTATTATCAAAGGCTTCAAATTTTCCTCAATTTCTTTCAATAACTTTTTTGATGGCTTCATTATTGACAACTAATGAAACAGCCATTTGGTAGTTCTTTCATATTTAAGACAACTGCACATTTTTATATTACTTTTTTATCCTCACAATATACTGTTTTAAATAATTTACCTCTGCTTGTTCTGTACAAGTTGATCGGTCCACTCTAGTAGCAAAAACATTTTCCGTGTCAGCATGTTCAGTTATTTAAATGCTGAAAGATTTCTGGACTTCTCAACACACTATTTAAGTACATTCATGTATAAGTTTCAAAACAGTTATCATTTGCACCAACACATGCATTTGTGATATCAGCATTTGTTTTTGAATACCTTTGACCCTCTTTACTGGAGTCAGCTGACTAATGGCCAGGTCTATGACAGCACATACAGTGGTGATGTCAGTTAATCCATTCCTCTTCAGTATGACTGGCAGTGGCATAGAGTGAATTATATAAAGCAGGAAGTTGAGGTAGTAAAGACCCTGCATGGGAAAGGTATTTTGGGGAAGGTTTATCTTTCAGCACAAATACAGTTTGTTTGTTTTTTTTTTTTTGTCACCAATTAATTTGACATCTTATACTGCCTATAACTCCTCTAAAATTTTCTAAAATCTGACCTGTACCTCATAGAAGTGGAGGGGTTTACATTCCAAGAAGGGGACTGTCTGCTGAGTCTATGCTATCATGGTGAAGGTCACATGACCGAAGAATCACCTAGGGTGCTATGCAAGGTGGACAGCTCAGCAAGAACCCTGAAAAATGGGTGGCCAATACAGGTGGTACTCCGTTCTGGAGAACAGGCTCTGCAGGGGTCTTGTAACTCTCTCAGATAAAAATATATACTGCAACAGAAACTACAAGAAAACAAAACTCAGTTCAACTCAGCATGGCAGGAGAAAGCCCAATTGCAACATCTTTGAACCACAGAAATTGTAACTTGATGTAGGGATCTGATGAAAGCCTAAAGAAAGTTAGGTCCTCGATGATGGAAATCCTGACTGCTAAATCCATTACATGTACTTTCACTTGGAATGTTCGTACAGCACTGGTAAATTGGCACAAATCATACACGAGATGAAGTGTTATATTCTATTGGTTGTTGGAACTAGTGAAATGTGAAGGACTGGATCAGGCAAGATTATTTTAGAAGATCTCACCCTTGTTTTCAGGTGGTGATAGGCATGAGAATGGAGTTGGCATTACTGCTTAGCAAGGAGGCATCAAACAGTAAGCAGCAGTGGTGCAGCAGTATCGTTGTTACCTCACAGCAAGATGTTCTCCCATTCGATTCTTGGCTAGAGCGCCTTCTGTGTGGAGTCTGCATGTCCTCCCCACAGTTGAGTGGCGTTCGAAAGACATGCGTAGAATGGGCGTGCCCTCATTGAAGGTTGAGCGTCGAGTTGGCACCTCGGCACCCATAAAAAATCTACTGCCAATCATTAGCAGACCAGAGTTCCGCTGTGGCAACCCCTAACCGGGAAAAGCCGAAAGAAGAACAACAAAAAAAACAAACAAACAAGGAGGCATCAAAAACTTTAGTCAGTTGGGAACCAATAAGCGACAGAACTATTTCAGTATTCCTACAGAGCTGTTTCACCAAACTAATGTTACTAAAAGTTTATGCTTCAACAGAAGCCACCACTGATACTGAAAAGGAAGAATTTTATGAACAGCTGCAATGTGTGATGACCTCAATTCCCAGCTATGACCTTAGAATTATGAGTGATTTTAATGTTCAAATTAGAAGCAACAGAGAGGGATTTGAACATGTCATTGGCTCCGCTGTTTTAGGAAACAGAACGGATACTGGCTATAGATTACTGCAGTTCTGTAGTGACAATCACCTTAAAGTTGGGGGCAGCATATTTGAACACAAAGGCATTCATAAGGCAACATGGCATTCACACGAGGAATACACGGAAAAATCAGATTGATTACATTTGCATATCTCATCAGTGGGTGAGTATGCTTCAAGATGTTAGAGTACAATGGGGAGCTGATGTCACATCTGATCACTACCTTGTGGTGGCATCAATGAAAACAACACTTTAAAACTGAAAGAAAAAGCCAGTATCTCCTTGATTTAACACCAACATGTTGAAGTCACCTGATGTACAAATCAAATACAAGATCAAGGTCCAAAACTGATTCTCTGCCCTACAGAGATTAGATGACGATGTTGAACAGCAATGGGAACAATTCAAGACAATCATCAAAGAGAGCAGAAGCAACAATTGGGTAGAAGAGAGGCAAAATAAAAGAAGCGTGGATAATATATGAAACTTTGAAAGTCATTGATGCATGATGTGATTGCAAACAAAGATGAGAGCAGGCATACCAAACCAGTCATTAGACACTGTCATTGAAGAATATAATCAGAAAGATAAAATGGTCAAAAAGATGTGCAAGAATGACGAAAAGTTATGGTTTGACAAACTGGCAACAGAGGCAGAAAAAGCAGCACTGATTGGAAATTTTAGGGCATTATATAGTGTTGCCAAAAAACTCATGGACAAGAATAAACAGACTACATATTAAATTAGCAAATGGAAAACCTGCAAAAAAATCAAGAGGAACAATTATAGAAATGGCAACAACATTTTGAATCTATGCTAAACTACCCCTCACCAGACGATCTGCATGACTTTGGTAATGACAGACAAGCGTCAACAATGATTCTGGATGTAAACTTGGTAGATATTAGCAAGATTGAAGTAAAGGAAGCCATAGCCAAACTAAAGAATGGAAAAGCTCCTGGAACAGACCAGATACAATCAGAGTTGCTTAACTATGCTATGTCATCAGTGGAATATGGAGTGGAGAGCTTAGAGACTGCAAGAATTGGAGTGGAATCACATTGTTGTCAGTACCAGCAAAGTTTTTGCCAGTGTATTACTGAATAGACTGAAAGGAGCAGTTGATGAAAGACCCAGACAGGAACAGGCTGGATTTAGATCAGGTCAGTCCTGCTCTGACTAGATATTTGTAGTAAGACAAATTATAGAAAAAGCAACAGCTTGGAAGAAACCAGTCATTGTCAACTTGGTGGACTTCAAAAAAGCCTTTGCCTGCATACACAGACCACACTATGGCACATCTTGACAGAATATGGGATTCCTCCAAAATTCATTATACTTAAAGAGTCTGTATCAAGATAGGAAGTGCACAGTTCAGGTGAATAATGAGTACAGTGGCCACTGGTGTACAATACAGATGCATACTGTCTCCCTTATTATTCACAATAGTTATTGGAAGGGTTATACGGAAAGCATTACACAGAAGCTCAGTGGGACTGGAATGGGTCAATGACAACAAGCTATGTGACTTGGACTTTGCCAACGACATAGCTCGAATTGATACAACATGGAGTGGAATGCAGACAATGACCATATCAGTGGAGAAATGGGGGGACAAGTAGGCTTCAAAATGAATCCTGACAAATGCAAAGTGCTGGTCAGCAAAGCATAGAATGACAACAAAGACATAACTGCTACAGGATCAATATTAGATATGACAGAGAACTTCTGCTACCTGGGCAGTTTCATCTTTCACACAGGTAACTGTGAGAAAGAAGTGCTGGCTAGACTTGGAAAAGCAAGTGCAGAATTCAACAGACTATCTAAAATCTGGAGATCAAAAAGCATTGCACTGTCCACAAAGGTTAAGCTATACCAAGCTGTGGTGCTGTCTACACTCTTATATGGCGCTGAGTTATGGCCAGTCACAGCATTAGCCATGAGAAAACTTGAGGCTGCTCATCATAAATGGTTAAGATGCATTCTGGGAATATTGTGGAAGGACAAAATAAAAAATGAGAGTGTCAGAGAAAGAATGCAACAACGGAAACTTGAAAATATCATTATGGAAAGAAGGCTAAGTTGGTTTGGTCATGTTAACCGCATGGATACTAGCTGGATTCCTATACAATCCCTCAACTAGGAACTAGCTGGATACAAAAGAAGACCATGCACTCCTTGACAAAATTGGAAAGGACTAGTAACCACTTGTAGGTTGCCCAACATAAGGTGAAACTCCAGTGGCAAAACAAACACACCAGACTCCTCCAGCAGACCACAACGGAAATGAATGGACTGGAAACAGCACAGCTGAATAAACAAGTATAGTTTAATTTCTAAGCACTTTCACCTTCAGTAAAGGCATCATTAGAAATAAAATCAGAACACGGGAAACAAATCTATTTAAATATACCTCTCAAAAGGTATTTAACCAATAAAAATCCTTATCAAGAACAAGTGTAGCAACCTTTTAAAGTAATATATATATGAAACACAAATGCAAATACATATAAAACAGACATAAAAGACATAAAACTTAATGCTATGCTTCTTAAAAGTGTAAAAATACATAAATACTTATTTTAAGCCCCCCCCCCGCCCTTATCTGGTTTCATAACATGGATCTCCTTGTTGTCCTTAATATGTACCAACAATTCTCTTTCTTCAGACATTGTCTTTTACTTTACCACTGTTTTTCAAGAAACGTCTGAATTTATCCTCAGAAACTCTCGAAAATAGAAATCATAGGACAGCAAAGTGGTACAAATGTATTCCTCCTTTTCAAAACCAAGGAACTACTGGTGGGGCAGGGGGAGAAGAACTTAAAAAACATGTAAGGTTAAGCTATCTGACAAACAGTTTAAAATGTAATAACACATACTATGTCCTGCTTAATGACAGGCCCAAACTTAAACCCTTTTTTAAAAATGTTCTTTTTATATGTTTTGAGGATGAGAAAGGGCATAAACATTCTTTTATTAGTGCAAACAATGATGTTGGTAACAAATGAGTTGTATTTCCTGTCACTGACAGACATTTTGTTCCTGAAGTAGCAGAAATGGTAGGTTCAAGTGTCTGTGAGACGCACAGATTTTGACTGCAGTTATATGTAGTAAGTTGATACAGTACAATGAGTTTAATGAGATAATATGCAAGGAATATTCAAGTTTAGGCAGCAGTGCATTTCCGAATGATGCCTTAGCTTCTAATAATAACAGGAGATTTTAAATGTTTAAGCTGATATATCACCTTATCTACCACCTTTCAAATATTTTTAAAGGATATGGTGAAGTCCATGGAAAGGTCTACATTTAGCCCATTTGGTTATAGATTGATCTTACCCATCCCATGGTCAATAATTATATATTACCCCCAATGAGACTAACTGGGATTATACCAGATGCATGGGTCTCCTGAAATTATCTATGTTATGATTATATTGTATTAGCTCACCCCTTGAATGATCCTGCACTTTTTGCATGGTCATGCTAATCACCCCAGGTTTATACTGCTGGGTATAAAATTTTGTTTCAAATAACTTAAGCTAACATTGCCCTCAACAGATGAACATACACATTTAAGGAAAACAGACTGGAAATCAGTTATTTTTTTTCACTTGCTTAAAGGGCGAGAATTGTCAGCCATTGGGAGGGCATTCTTAGGCATGTGCTTCCTGTACAAAATTTCACATATGTAACAATCTATCAGTTTTGTTAAAGTTATATCCAAAAATCTATTTTAAACAGCTGTGCTGTTCAAGTAAATTTGATATCAAAATTGCTATTTTCAATGTAATTAGCTCGTGGGAGAGAACATAGAACCAGATTATATTCTTGATTGAATAATGGTCTCTTATCCTACTATTTATTTAGTTATTTATTTTTTATCTGTCTTTGTTCACCAGGAAGGTCTGATTGGGATAAACCCTTTTTCAGCAGAGGCCCTGGGAGAAAAGCTCCAACTTTAACACCAGTTTTGACAATATACATAAAATACAGTTACATGATTTCAGAAGAAATACAAAATATAGGTAAGTGTGTATATATATATATATATATATATATATATATATATATATATATATGAGAGAAAAAACTTTGTAATAGCTTATATAAACATAATTTAGAAGCAGAGCATGTATAAAGCTTGCACAGGTATATACAATGTTGAACATTCCTTAGAAATAGACACAGGCTTGTATATAGCAAAGATTGGTATAACATTATAAAAGATAATGTCATATTACATGAAGCAGCTTAACTATGGAAAAATTAGAAAGGGGGAGTAGTTGATAATTAAATATAGTATGATTTGTTAGTAGTAGTGCAGTTAACTATGAAAGTATTGCTAAATTTAAGACTGAACAGTATACTATTATGGAAAGTGAGAATGGATGGGGCTACTTGGACTGTTATAAGGAGTGTTAATTTTGGATAGATGAGAAGAGAGACTGATGAAGCTATGATGAGGGGATGGGCTGTGACATAGTGGTTACTAATTCCATCTCCACTGGAATCCTCTGATTCCCTCATTGATCATCTCCCAACATATGCCAACAGACTCATTACCCAATATGCCAAACACTACCTATTTAAAATGTCCCATAACTTCTCTAAATTTAACCTGGATACCTTTACAATTAACTTAATTTCCTTTTGTCTTGAAAACTATTCCACTTGATAAAGCTACATATAAATTTAACAACCTATTTCTGATTACTGTAAATAGCTTAGCACTTTTAAGAAGAAAAAGAGTAAAGTCTAACTATTCTCCCTGGCTTTTTAACCATATCATGCATAATACGAAAAGGCATGGGAAGAATGGATAAAAAGTAAGATACCTCTAAATTTACACCAATTTAAAGAACTTTGCAGTCTCACAAAAATTGAAAAAAAATTTAAAAAGTTAATTTAGCTAAGAAGCAGTACTACAATGACCTATAGAAAAAATATAGGTACAATTCTAAGAAATTCTCGTTCTTCATCAATGAACTATTATACCCAGGTGCAATCAATTCTCCTAATTCTGTCCTCAACAATTCTCTCTGTGAAACTGCACATCTGTTTAATTCATACTTTTTGGAAAATATTGCTCCCTTGACTGTGAATTTCATCTTCTGTTACTCTGATTCACCTCTACCTTCCACTACCAAAAACTATGTTCAGAAAGAAGTTCATCAACACATCAGCCTTCACAGATACTATAAATAAAGCCAAAGACAATGGCAAATGTATGTTTGGTTTTATTTTTACACTTACTGAAAGCCTTCAACACAGTTTCTCACCAAAACATCTTCCTACAACTGTCTTCCTCGGGTCTATCATAATCTACTCTTCAACGGTTTAAGAATTATTTGTTTGGTATATACCAATTTGTTAAATGGCATTCTACATTCTCTCCTTACCTACCTGTCAATACTAGCGTACCACAGGTTCTATTCTTGGATCTCTATTTTTTAATAATTTCATTAATAACCTTCATACAGCTTCCAACAAGCTTCTGTTATGCAATTTGCTAAGGATTCTGCTCTTATCCTGCTCTGATAACCCAACACACCTGGAAAAGATTACACAAGGTGCCTTTAACATTACTGAAAGTTGGTTGTGTAACAGCCACTTTCTGCTTAACCCAAAAAAGTTACTTCTTTTCTTCTTCAGATGTCATATTCATGAAAACAAAATTTCAAAATCTTCTCTCTCAGCAATACTGAAATTGAAGTTACCTCTTATACAAAACTAATAGAAGTGACAACAGATGATAACCTTAACTATGACCTACATGTGCAAAACAGCATAAAGAAAACCCATCAAAAACTAGAGATACTGCATATTACTAAATTCCTTAAAAATTCTACTAAAGTAACTAGTTACCATATATTTAATACCCAAATCCTCTGTATCGAGCTCCTATCCTGACAAATCTTTAGGTTACCATAAAAGCTAAGCTCGAACAGGGTTGCAAGATTCACACCCAAGAAACTATACCAAACCCATCACTGTTCAGTACTAGGAACATTAAGTTGGATTTGAAATTCCCCACCATCTGATCCATACTCCGCTTGTTTTAACTCATTAAATGATACATACACTTGCTCAGCTATCAGTTGCACTCTCCATTATTACCTTCTGAATCATCCTCTTTAATCAATCAATAAGCATCCCCTTGCCATCTCCGAACCACAAAAACTATAGGACTCAGTCTGCATTCCAACTGTGTAGCCGAATCCTGGAACACAAGCCCTACTTCTATAAGGTCTACACCTTACCTTCACCACTTCAGATCTTCACCAAAAGAATACTTTTCCAACCACTAGCTCTGCTTCTCTTCCACAACAGGTTAATAACTCCTAATATATAAAGTTTCTCTGTTACCCCTATCTGCTCAACTCTCAACTTGGCCCCAATCTCCCCACATAACTACTAAATATTTTTTACCATTGTCTTATCTCTGTGTTCTCACAAAAAACATCATCTGTCTCTCTTATATTTGTTCTCCTCTTAACATCCTAACTGCTGTTTCTTGTCACTTTAATTTTTATGTGTAATTCTAACTTACCCACTTCAATTCAGCAACCATCTCCTCTCCACTACTGCTTTATTCTGCCCCATATTGTTTCATCTCTGCCATCTCCAATATAAGAATCTGTACTCCAGGTAGCTCTTCCTTACATACCTTTCCTGTTTAATTCTTCACTTCCTGTGTCTTTCTCCACATTCAGTAGTCATGCTCCTTTCCACAGTCAGTAGTCTTGCTACTTTATCTTGCACTCTCACGGACAATAGTAACTTGTATACTCTTATAACATTACAAAGTTACATTTTGAACTACCTCCATAAAGTGTTATTTATGCCATTTGTTGATTTGACTACTTCAACTAGTTTATTGGAAATGTCACTACAACTTGCTATTAAGTGCTTCCTTTAGATTTGTAGAAGTGCCATATATATTGATATGTCAATGCAATGTCTTCCTACTCTTTAGAAATATAATACTGTATCTCTCTGGTAAATGCTCTACATGTCTGTAATATATATATATATATATATATATATATATATATATATATATATATATATATGTGTGTGTGTGTGTGTGTGTGTAGTGTGTGTATACATATTTATAAGCCTAATATTTATATAGCCTAACTAGCCTGATCTGCAAGGCCATGGAATGCATTATCATGGCTGTTACAAACAAGGACATTGGCAACCTCCAAATGCTTCACCCTACACAGTTTGGCTTTGTCAAAGGGGTTAAACTTGGTCGACTTCTTTGAAACAGTCACCGAAGCCATGGATGAGGAGGAGACAGTGCACTCCACCTACCTTGACCTAGCCAAAGACTTCAACACTACTCCCCACTTGGGCACAATAGGTAAACTCTTCCAGCTAGGCATCAACCCATATGTTACCAGATAGGTAGCTAACTGGCTCACTGATAGAATCCACACAGTTAAAATAGGAGAAGCCACCTCTAGTAGTAGATCCATAACAAGCGGCGTACCCCAAGAATAGATTTTGGGGCCTCTACTGTTTGGGATATACTTTTCTGAGGTGCAAGCCAAAACCAGTGGTCTGTGGCTGACCATGTTTGCAGATGACTACAAGCTGGGTGCTGTCTTAAATTCCACTAGTGATGTGAACATCTTCCAAGAGGCATGGCCTCAAACTGAATGCCAAAAAATGGTTAAAACTGGTGAGATGACAGTGGACTTTAGGAGTGGTACCACACTATTATCCCCCATTTTCATATTTAATACTGCTGTGTCAGTTGTGGAATCCTTCAAGTTTTTGGATCTATAATCTCCCGGGACTTGAAGTGGGAGACCCATGTAGGGTCCATCATAAAAAAGGCACAGCAGTGAACATACTTTCTGTGACAGCTGAGGATGGTTACCCTCCTGTAGGAACTGTTGATTCAGTTCTATACAGCGCAGTCATGGAGTCTGTTCTCAGTGTGGTTTGGATCTCTGTCTAATCATGACAAAAATAGGTTACATGAATATTCAGGTCTGCCAAAAATAGCATTGGTGCTAGTTTGCCCTCCTTACAGGACCTGTACTATTCCAGAGTCACAAAAAGGGCAGGGAAAATCATCACCAACCCTTCACATCCAGGCCACCATCTTTTTGAACTATTACCATCAGCCAGGCATTATAGATTAATACTCACCAAAATAGGTAGATATAAGAACAGTTTTTTTCCACAGGCCATCAAGTTCATAAATGGCTAACTCAGCTTATTATGCTGACGTACACTTTTTCCCAAGCCTCTGAGGATTCTGCAGTATTGTTTACATATTGTTATTACTTGTTTCTTTCAGAGTTTATTTCAGTATTTCTTGCACTTAGTTGCACTTTGCACCTTGTATGTATATGTATATGTATATTTACTTTTGTGTCTTGTTCTCAATAGTTGCATGCATGTCATTTGTCCTGTTCTTAATGTTGTATTATGTCATTTATGTAATTCATACTTGGAGAGTCACTGAAACCAGAGTCAAGTTCCTTGTATGCATGCATACTTGGTCAGTAAATGTGATTCTGATTATCCTCTTTGGAGAAAATGGCATCCCCACTAATTATCACATTAATAACAGGGTACTAAGCACGCAATCAGTTGTGAGGGACTTGGGCACCCAGATTGATAGCAACCTGACTTTTGACCACCACATTGCCTCCGTTGTACGGAAGGCTTTCTACATGGCCCACCACATAAATAAGGGTATTTCATCCAGGAACAAGGAGGTCATAACATCCCTGTACTCCTCCCTTATCAGACCCATTAGCAAGTACAATGTGTACCTGCCAAGCACATGCAGCAGTTGGAGAGAAGTCTCAGAGGTTCCTGACCAGGAAAATCCAGGGTCTCAAATACCTTTCCTATACAGATAGGCTAAAAGCCCTGTCCCTCTAATCAGTCTTGTACAGACTGCTCAGAGGTGACCTGTGTCAGGCATACAAGGCCATCTCAGAACCAGCCTTGATAGAGTTGCTGCATATCCGTAAGTCAAACTCCACTCATGCTACCAACAAGCGAGACCTCAACCTGGTCTGTGACATTAATAGAACTTGTTGACGGGATAGATTTGGTTCCCAAAGACTCACCCATCTGTGGAATAGACTCCTTCTCCATTTCAAGCAGAGTACCTTTCTAGCCCTCTTTAAGAGGAACCTGGACGACTGGATGAGAAACAGAAAATACACCCCTGGGATCCCACCTGTGTCCCTGCTGGACAAGGGAAACAGGTGCTGATTTTGAGGGAACATGGGCAAAATTCTTGGCTAGGCTTATAAGAGCCTCCAGGTCAATAGCCTAGTATCATCCTATGAATCTATGTATCTATAGGAAATGATCTTTGTAGTGAGGTGCAAAAGTTTTCCATCCATAAGTGGGTAAGATGCCTCCCATCATTAAGGAACATTAAACCATTCCGCAGGAGAAACTGGTACTTCCTGAGTACCGTAATTTGCTGGCTGAGGCTCCTTAAAACCAAGAAAAAAGAACATCTAATGTTCAGCATGTAATACATTTTATGTAGGAAAGACAGACCCTTAGTTAATGGAGAAATTTAGGGAGTATATGAGAGATATTAAACAATGTAGTCTCAATAATTCTCTAGCTAAACATATAGAGGCATCATACGAGCATAAATTTAAATAGAAAGTAATAGAAAAGATAGAAGACCATGGTCGATTGGGTGATATTTGTAATATTACAGAAGATAAAGAAGTGTTTTGGATATTAAATTTATAAGCAGATAAAGAAGGGGCTTGAATGACAAGGCCTCCTTAAAACCTAGGCTTAAATGTAGAAGACCGCGTTTGTACTGATTTTATTGTATCATGTGATTTTAGAAACTTTTTTCATTGGATTTGCTGATTTTAATTTTAATATATAATTGATTGGTTGATTAATTATATGTATGGTTTGAAGAAGTGGATTTAGCAAAAGCGCTTACCGTATTTTTATTTTCATTACAAGTTCTTAGCCTATCTGCAAACACGTTTGTTTTTTATTAAAATCTAATTGTAGCTAATTTCATTTGAGACTTCAAGATATTCAAGCACTTACAACTTGTTTAGAAATCAGTACTTATTTGTTGAAAAATAAAACATATTTAATAAATAAGTGCTGTTGCCCTTTAGAGAGCTTCATGATATACCTTAGCTTGCCTCACAGTGGTAAAATGGCACAGTGAGTAGCATTGTTGCCTCACAACAAGATGTTCTCCAGTTCAATTCTTGGCTGGGGGCACCTTCTGTATAGAATCTGCATATCTTTCTCCTGTGTTCACACAGGATTTCCCAGGGTAATCCAGTTCTCCGCTTCTCCTAAAGAGATGCAGATTGGCAAATATTTATTGTTCCTAGATCTTCATGTGGTGTGTGTGTGTGTGTGTGTGTGTGTGTGTGTGTGTGTGTGTGTGAGAGAGATACGGGAGAAAAGCTTGGATATCTACTTCTATTCCCTACTTGTCTATGAAACACAATACATCGTTTTAGGCACCAGTGAACCCAGCAGTTGTAGGGCTCCTGGGGGCCCCCAACCTCAGCAAGCTTTTTTTATTCTGATACTTTGTTACATGTTTGTCAAACCATCAAAAGCTAGTACAGTAATTTTGTGTATTTAATAAACCAGGTGCATAATAATAGCTCTTAGAATGAAGAATTCCAAGGACTGGCACAATTTCTTCTCCTTTAAAGTTCATAGATATCTCTAATGGTAGTAATAGTGTTTTGACAATTAGTAGGCTCCATAATTTCATCAAATGTTTAACCACTGACATACTGCTCTTGACTTAGTTAAATCCTGCTGGCAGGTGTTCTTTCCACTGAAGCTAATGCTGTAGCCATTTATATGCACCAGTAATGTCCTCAGCCATGAGTGGGGCTCTGATCATCATTGACTGTGTGGTGACCCACAAAAGCTGCTGCCGTTTGGGGAAGATGAAGAGAAAATATAAGATAATTAATTCTCAGATTATGTCGTTTATGCTAAATAGGGTTGTGATAAGACCCTTTTAGTATAAAGCCAGTAATTACTGAATGAACATGAGCAAGGTAAATGCTAGAGATCAGTGGCCCAGAGTGACTGGCCTCAGTTCTCATCTGGGATTTTAAGAACAGCAGATACTCCTGATCTTCAGGGATGGAGTTTTGTCTTTTGGGGAGTTTTATTAGTAATGGCAGGACATAGGATCATAGGATCATAGAAGGTTTCTAGGCTAATGGCCCTAGGGCCCTTACAAGCCTAGCAAAGAGTTTATCCCCAAAAAAGAAACCTCAGTCAGTACCTGTCACCCCTGTCAGTGAGGACAAATGTGGAACCCCTGGAACAAATTTGTGGTTTCCTATCCACTCATCAAGGTTGCGCTCAAAGAGGGTCAGCGAGGTACTCTGTTTGACATGTGTGGGAAGTCTATTCCAGAGACGGGGCAGCCTCTGGGAGACAAACCTGTATCTTCAGTAGGTTTTGTTGATGTCGCATTTTAGATTTAGGCCTTTCAAGTGGGTAATGCACGAAGAGTTAGACTTACAGATATGGAGCATCTCTAGTAGGGTAGGGAATTATATTGCCTTGTAGACAAGACACAGATCACCTCTGAGAAATTTGTACGATACTGAGTAGAGCGATAGTGATTTGAGCCTGTCTGCAAAGGACAGGTGTTGGAGGCCATGGATTCTCTTTGTGAGGTATTTCTGTGGCCTTTCTAGTTGGTGCAGGTGTTTGGAGAGGTACATACCAAACGGGGTGTTATACTCAATTATAGGCCTAATGAGGGAGGAGTACAGAGAGGTAATAACCTCCTTTTTTTCTGGAAGCAATCTCTTTACTTATGAGATGAACCAAGTAAAAGGCTTTTCTGACCACTGCCGTTACATGATAGTCAAATGTGAGACTGTTGTCAACCTGAATATCCAGGTCTCTAACCGCAGGTTGTGTGCTTAGGGAGTTGCTATTGATGTGGTAAACAGTAGGGGCCGTGTTTTTGCAGAATGGTATGATAATACATTTTTTTGCATTTAATTTAAGGCCATGACCTTTGCACCAGTCAGATACCCATTAGATACTATAACTCTCAACTACTTTGCACAAGAATTCTGGGCAAAGCAAACATAATGGTGGAAAGTATAGGTCCCTGTTGTAGTCTCGGCACTACCAGCACAGTCCTATCAAACTAAACCATTGTCTTCCCTAATAAAACATACAGTTAGAGCCTGCTATCAAAGATGGGCAGTTTCCCTTCATCTCTCTGACCAGCCTAATAGACATGGGCATCCTGAGTTAATGTAGCAATTGTGTCATGTATGCTGACAGCCACTCAGTCCTGAAACAAACAAATACTTTATGTGAGAGATGTAGTTACACTATGAAATTGGTGGCAAGACTCTCACATAAGGACAAATCAAATGCCAAGCAGGTTGTCAGCACACACACACTTCCCATACTAGGTAAGGACACAACACATATGCGGAGGTAGTCACTAGTAACTTACCAAAAGATCAGAGGCCTCCTAAACAGAAACCAGTAATAATGCAAAAAAAAACACAACACATAATAAGACATACACCAGTGTCTCAACAAATAAGCCCATAAGGTGTAACATCACAAAACCTAATATACTGATCATAAGTGACTCCATGGTGAGACACATGAATATTCCCCTCACCAGACTGGATAAGGAGTGGGTTACAGTTAGCAACTTGTGAGGTGCCAGAATTCATCTAGTCACTCAAACCCTCAAGTCACTCAACCACAAGTTGACTCCATCACAGTCCATGTGGGGGGTGAGTGACTTGAGATGTACCTCACTGGACAATATGAAGATAGACATGACTGAGCTTTCAGATTATGTGCACAGGCAAGTATAAGCCTAGCCTTAAGCAGCAATCTACCTTCTCCAAGGATGATGCCACAATACAAACAAAAATGATTGACTTTAACAATTGGCTTAGCTTCTGGTGTCAGTCCAACAGGATCCAATATTTGTCAGCCTGGGTAGAGATAGTCGACAGGTCATGCCACTTTGCAGAGATGTTCTGCACTTGTCTCCTCCAGGATTTTGGATAATAGCAAAGGCATTAGCCCCCCCACCTCCACTGTGCCTTTTTCAGGCAGTTTCAAAATAGCAAACCTCCCAACATAACAAAATTCTCTCTAGATAAACTCAGGGTACTGCTGCTTAATGCTCGGTGTCTAAATAAGAAACTACACTCCTTGGAAGCACTCCTCACTTTGGAAGATGCTGACATTTGTGCAGTCACCAAGACATGCTTTAAAGGCACAGAAAGCACCCAGGCCATGCATGGCTACAAAGCCTTCCATATGTTCAGACCACAAACTGAGCATGAAAGAACCCAAAGAGGAGGTGTATCATCTTCATTAACGACAAGTACACCTCAGAACTGATCAAAAACTATGACTTGAGCTACTCCATGCCCAATTAACTATAGACAAAGTTCTCTAACACATCATAGCCAGCTGTAGAGTCCTACCATGGAACAAGGGAAAACATAATGCATACCTGGACTTACTGGAGTCACTCGCCATACAGTCCAGCTCCTTACTTATGGGTAATTTTAATTATCCTATCATTGACTGAGAAACATACACAACTACAAACATGCTGTCTCAGAGGTTCTTGGACTTTGTAAATGCAAATGTTCTGGAACAACTAGTCAGCACACCCACAAGAGGCTCAAATGTCCTGTACATACTACTCACTAACATGGGAGAGCACTGCACCCCACCCCCATGTGTGTGATGTGACAACACAGACATAATTCACACCTTCTTCCTCCTAATTTTAGTTTTCCTACTGATATTCTTACAGCTTTAAATACTGACAGGGATTCATAAAGTTTACCACAAAGTGTAGACTATATGTACACTTTGTGTAATCTTTCTGAGTGACTAGAAAACCCAAAAACATGATAGCAATGTTCTTGAATACATATCTTGTACACTTACTATAGCCTTTACTGAATCCAGACCCTCTTTTTTCTAGAAGTATTTGCTACCAAGTCCCTCTGTTTCTATTCAGACAGTAAAATCCTCATTTAGTGCTCATTTAGTACAGCTCAGTCTTATCTCTAATGAGTTCTTGAAACTTTCTGAGAAAAGCCTCTTGAAGAAAGTGAATAATATTCCTTCTTGTTTCTAGGTTTCTAGTAAGGAGCCTCCAATCAACATCTAATGTAACAGTCACCATTGTTGTCAAGCTAAGTATAACATCCCTAAGACACTTCTCCACCTCCTATTAAAGTGTTTGAGGTCCATGTCTACCCCCATGTTGACAAAGCCCTAATATATCTTCAAGAAGATCCCTGCCACCTCTAGCTCTTTGTGGAGTGCTACATATCCTGGTTCCACAGTACTAAACCCTCCTTGGTATGTATGAAGCACTGTTTCATCTCTCTCTCTCTGTTTCTCCTTCTCCCTAAGCTGAGCATAGAAGCTAACATCCTATAATATATGTACATCTACTACAACAGTCTAACCTCAAACATGATGGACTCTTTGTTTTTGAATTCTAATTTTCTGACTCCAGATGGCTCACATTTGTAAATCCACCACTACCACGACCACTACATCAGCCATTTAAAAACCTTACATCCTTCTGTCTTAGAGAGTTCTGTGGAAACTGTACCTATCCATGGATACATGCACTACTGTGCCTTGTAACATACTTCCTGTCTCTTGTGTGTCTCTTTCATCACTCCTCATTGGATCCTGCCCCCTAACTAGTCTTACTGTAGTCAGTATTACAGGAGTATGAGTGCCATAAGCTCTTAAGTTTCCCTGCATCATCATCTGGTGGTAGAAAGAATAAAACCATGTGTGCATGATTAATGTGATATTTGTTAAACTCAGAACAGAGAAATGTCAGAAAGTGACGATACAAGTTTTCATAAAAAAAATATTACGTAGATATTTTAACACTGACATTATTAAGTTACAAAATAAATATCAAATTGATAAGTCATATTTTTTCACTGTAGTGATAAAAACATTTATGTATAGATTATTTGATGTACTGTTACTTACCTAATGTTAATTCAGATGATTTAATACCTTTCCAGAAGGTTGCCTTATTTTGGACAACAGTTGCTCTGTGAATAAAAATAAAAAATAAAAATAAATGTATATTTAATAACACTACACAAAGAAAATATGCTGCAAATATTCCATGGGATAAAAAATGCCACCTCAACTACCAATTAAATTAATTTCCAAGCTATACTGCTATATCACATTCTAAGGGTTAGGAAAGATGCAACTGCATCATTAATTACAGACATTTGAGCTTGTTTGCTTCATGTTGATAACATAAATTCTTAACATACCATTCCATTATTAACCACAGGAAATTAAAAAGAAAAACAGTATT